>NC_039358.1:88324223-88353453 GCF_003573695.1 Papaver somniferum
CATGGGAAAGAAGCAAAAATCAGTGGCAATGAGGCACAAAGGCAGTTAGCCTAAGGCAAGGGAGCAGCAATGAAACAAATGGTAACAGTGGAGGTAAAAGCTAAGGCTTTGAATCCACCCTTGTGACCTAGCCAGATAGTGTAGTTCTAGGTTGAATTGAACATCCTATGCATACATCTAGAATGGGAGGAAAATCAGCTTGCTCACTGATATGCCCCTAGTATTGACTGTCTTTTGACAGCACAGTCAATCACAGGCATACCAGAGCACTAATTTCTTCCCATTGCACAAGCAAAACAGGCACTAAGGCTTCTAACCTAACATTCCACTACCTAACAGTCCACTAAAGCTTCATCTGAGCCTCAGCTAGTGAGACTTAGCTCATGACTAACATGCTAACACTAACATACATCATACAAGATAATTGAAACATGAATTCAGAAATTAAACATAAACAGAACATGAACATTACACAGTGAATACCAAGAATAGAACATATACATAACAGCAAAGTTCTGGACACTGGCTAGTCCAGCATCTAGATAAACATGAACAGGAGCTTGATATAAAATGTAACAATCACACACTCAAATTAAATACATGTTGGAGTTCAGAACAACTAAAATTAACAATGCATTTGAATTGAGAATCATGGAATTGAAAAGATTGAAACCCTCAAAGCTACAGTTCATAACTAAACTATTCTACTGATGCTCTGGTTAATCCAGGCATATCCATTACACACACCACAGTCCCCTTTTTATACCCAGACACCCAAATTAGGGTTTACAAAAAAAATTCCCCCAAATCCCCAAATTGAACAGTGACAAAATTAGGGTTTCTCACCTAATTCGACTAATTTAATCATACCCATGTTGCCACTGTTCTTCCTCATGCTCTCCCTAGCAGTAATTAGGGTTTTCTCAAACAAACCCTAAATGGACAGAAAAATTAGGGTTAGGGATTTTTCTTACCAAACCTGCGATTTGACGCTTCCCTCTTCAACCCATTCCTATCCTCGTTCACCAGCTCCATTCCCATGCCTTCAATTGCTTTTCTAGCTTCACTAATTCGTCAACCACTCACCTAGGGTTTCGACAGGGGAGAAATTGACGAATTAGGGGGCTATAAAGATGGGTAATAGCTGTAGGAAGGTAGGGGTGATGATGGTGGAGGTGTGGTGGTGGTAGAGGAGTTGGTGGAGGTGGCAGTGGAGTGGGTAGTGGTGATGAGGGAGAAGGTGGTGGTACGGGTTCTGCAGACGGGGGAAGGAAGAAGAGATGGAGAAGAAAGAAGAAGTCGATAGAGTTAGGGTTAGGGGGCGTTTGGCTAGGGGTATATGGCTCGGATGTTATGGTGTTGAGCGGTTTCAGCGAGGGAAGATGTTATGCGATCTGCGTCGTAGGATGAGAAGATGGTAGGTAGATCTGACGGCGATTCGGAGGCAAGCGATGAGCGACCGTCGGATGAAGGGATACAACGAAACGGACGGCACTTGGTGGAGTTAGGTACTGTAGTGTAGATCGGGAGTATCTAATTTTGATGCACATGCATAGAAGCGATCGTTGGATTCAACTACAATCTAATCTGAAGGCTTGGAATTTAAGCGCTGTGGCAGAGACTTCAGATTTTGATGCTCTACGAAGGAGCGACCGTAGGATTTCGATGTAGTCCCATCTAACGGCTGAGAATGGAGGTGGTTATGGATATAGAAAATGGGTTTGGGTAAGGGTTTTGGGCCTTGGGTATGCCAAGCCCATATCTTCTTTAAGAACAATTCTTCCTTCTTGAGCCCATTCCTAGCTTTTTGGACGTGTGCTCCATTCTTTGCGGCTTCCTTGTGTAACTCCTCCCGACTTTTCATTACTTTTCTTCTCTTTTCGCTCCGCAATTCATCCAAACTTTATTTACAACCTAAAAATGCAAAATTAATTAATAAAAATATTTATTCTTGAAAACAAAGAAAATACAGAATATGGGATAAAATGTAGAATTAATGCACAAAAGATGAGTTAAATGCCAAGAAAAATATATAGAAATATGCACTTTTTAGCACTCATCATGTATCCATCACAACCAAGCCAACCATCTTCCGGCGACGTGAAGCTTAAGTCTACAATGTGCCCCATCCAACCATCTTCCCTAGACGTGAAGCTTGAGGCTCCAAATAAATACTATTTGAATGAGCTACCTCTATACATTAGAGAATACGTTATATCCACCGACGACGTTCCTCCGGATGGTAATTGTGGTTTTCATGTTGTCAATCAACAACTTGGGACTTTCATCGAATGTGGGTGTGCAATCACTCATATAAGTAAAAGGTTGTTGTCCAAACTAAAGGAGAATCCGGACTTTTACAAGACAATGTTGTGCGATGGGGAGGGTAGTCTCAATGAGCAATCTGTTGGGTATCAACGTCGTATTCATAGGGGCCATCTGATGACATCAGATTATTGGATGAGCATGCTGATATGTGGAAATTTAATCGCCGAGGCTTTCAATTGTGTGGTTCATTATTTCTCAAAATATGCTAATTTCACCTTCACCCCGAAAACAACCGTATGTGTCGAGCAACTCAAACGAAGGAGATGTGTGATGGCATTGATTAACTACAACCACTTTATAGGCCTCCGGTCAAAACCCGATTGTCCATTGCCTCCAATATGTGGAACCTCTTATTGTCCTGCATTTAATCTAGATAGAATGTTGGGTTGGTGTATCATGTATGAGCCTAACATGGAGATGTGGAATGCTTTGAAGAAGTCGGACAAAATTGTACATGAAAGTCAAATTTCACTTGAGGATGATTAAATGACACATGTAATGGAACTAAGTGAAAAAGAGGGGGTCTAACAACAACACCCAATATTTCGCTTAGCAATCTGTATGAACAAACTCCAATATACTTTTTATGAGAATCAACTAGACAGTCAGACTCAATCAATAAAAAGATATATCAAAGAGTTTATATCTCAATCTCTCGATTTGATCTTTACTCAAGCAAATAGAAATCTGCGAGTCTTTATCAAAGAGAGATAACTTGGACGGTACCAAAGACCAATATCCAAGGATCAATCAACTATAATCAACAATCAAAAGTTGGATTAGAGAAGTTGATGATCTTAACACACAACCTGTATTATTTCAATTATATAAAATATAATGTGGAAAAGAAATAACACAGACACCAGAAATTTTGTTAACGAGGAAACCGCAAATGCATAAAAACCTCGGGACCTAGTCCAGATTGAATACACACTGTATTAAGCCGCTACAGACACTAGCCTACTGCAAGCTAACTTCAGACTGGACTATAGTTGAACCCCAATCAGTCTCCCACCGATCCAAGGTATAGTTGTACTCCTACTCCTCTGATCCCAGCAGGATACTACGCACTTGATTCCCTTAGCTGATCTCACCCACAACCAAGAGTTGCTGCAACCCAAAATCACAGACTTGATAATAAACAGATCTGTGTCACACAGAAAAGTCTATCAAAGGATAAATCTGTCTCCCACAGATAAACCCTAGGTTTTGTTCTGTCTTTTTATATAAAATAAAGGTGAACAAGAACCGATTGATAATCCGGTCTTATATTCCCGAAGAACAGCCTAGATCAATCAATCACCTCTCTACAATCCTTCCTGACTATACAAGAGGATTGTCGAGGAATCACAAACAGTGAGACGAAGATGTTTGTGACTTCTTTATCTTGCCTATCGGAGAACTCTCACGATCTCAAGTAAATCAATCTATTGTACTCGTACGATAGAAGATGCAAGATCAGATCACACAACTACAAGAAAATTAGTATCGGTCTGGCTTCACAATCCCAATGAAGTCTTTAAGTCGTTAACCTGATTTTAGAGAAGAAAATCAAAGGTTAATGGAGATCGACTCTAGCGGGCGCACTAGTAGCATACAGACGTGTGGGGATTAGTTTTGCACAATGCTAGATGTCTCCTTTATATAGCCTTCAAATCAGGGTTTTGCCTTAGTTACAAAGCAATCCTTATTCACCGTTAGATGAAAACCTGATTTAGATTCAAGCTAATATTTCTCAACCGTTAGATCGAAAACTTAGCTTGTCACACACACTTTGGTAAACGTTTACTGGGTTTGTGAAAACCATGCCCAAACGGGTACGTGTATGTTGGTTCAACATATTAACCCAAAAAGGTTAACCATATGAGCATTTCATATTATCCTTGGTTCTTCTTCACCATAACTAGTTCAATTGACTCAAATGAACTAGTTAAAGAGTTGTTCAATTACTATGAGATCTTATGTAACTAAACAAGACACAATTGAAACAAAGATGATTCGATTCGATTTAAGAGGCTCATGAACATTATAGCCACGGTTTGCATAAAGCATTCCTTAGTAATTTAATGTTTCATGTTCAGAGCACATCTTTAGATCATAACCTCTTAAGTTCACAAACAATTTCGCGGACTTAAGTTAATCGGTTGAGTTTTCCAAACTCAGCAGAAGTTCTCGGAAAGAGAACTGCGGACTGGGTTCGCGGACTTAGCACACAAACGAGTTTTGGAAAATCGAGCAGAAATTCTCGGTCGAGAACTTCCGACAGTTCTCGGAAAGAGAACCTAGACTATATAGCATACGACTTTTGTCCTATAAGAAGTAGGAGATATAATAGATAGACTTTTGAGTGATAGATAAGTTCAAGTCTCCACATACCTTTTTGTTGATGTAGTTCCACGGTTCCTTGTATAGATCTTCGTCGTTGTATGATGAATCGCCATGAAGTCCTTGAGCTCAACTACACTTTTCTATCCTAGTCCGAGACTTAGCTATGTAGGCTAGAAATCAAGACTCATAGTTTTGATCATTAACATTGACAAACATGCTTGAGATAGCAACGCATGCGAGGTCGACCGAGCTATGCTCTAACAATCTCCCCCTTTGTCAATTTTAGTGAAAAAACTATTAATACATATGAATACAAAAAAGATAAACTTTAGTGGCTCCTATTCCATAGTCTAATCTTCAACATTCCCTGAAATCTTCGTCCGTCCAAGTACTTCAATGATCCCAAAGGTTGTAAGTTTAACATCACCGTTGTTGAAGATCCGTAGCTATAACAATGAGAGAAATAGAGATTCTCGATCATTATTATATAGTGTCATAGTATTATTATGTAATATCAAAGTCCAATTGTATCATGACTTTAACAATAATACTATGGTGATATGTATCACTCCCCCTTAGTCAATACTCCATCTCGATCATGGAAACCACTCCCCCTTACACAATGATCCGAAAACCATATGTATTTGTAGTGTGAACTACATTATTTCTCCCCCTTTTTGTCAATAAAATTGGCAAAGGTACAAGAGACATAATGAAATTTCCACAAGAGACATTTCATAGACTAAAATAAAAATACATACCAACTTAATTTAGATGCAATCATAAAGCCGAAGCTAAATGCATTCATCAAGGAGTTTTAAGATACAAGATAACCCCTATAAAATTCCACAGCCGCACACCCCGTATGATATTACCATTAAGCACAAGTTCAAAAGAACTCTCCCCCATTTGATGTCATTCCCGAGAGAATAACAAGAGCGACCTTAATTTCGAAAGAAAAGAAGGATTTTGAAACACTAGAGAAACTAAAAAGACAAAAACGACAATCCTACAGAAACTGGACTGGAATGTTCCTACTGGAGTTTCAGACTCAATTGCCCAAAAGAAAAGGATAAACAAAGGGGCAATAGTCAATGCAATGTTTTAATGAACCAAAACAACACCAATAGACTGCCGCAGGTGTTGAAGTGTTGTAGTGTCTAAGGGTTTGGTGAGAATATCAGCCAATTGTTATTCAGAAGGCACAAATTCCATACTGATGATACCATTTTCATAAAGATCACGAAGAAAATGGTACCTTATGTCAATGTGCTTTGTTCTTGAGTGCTCAACAGGATTCTCAGTAATTCGAAACGCACTGGAGTTATCACAAAAGATCCTCATTATTCCAGTATCAATTCCATAATCAGCAAGCATCTGTTTCATCCATAGGAGTTGAGTACAACATGATCCGGCAGCAATATATTCTGCTTCACATGTAGACAGGGATTGAGAATTCTGCTTCTTGCTGTACCATGCTACAAGATTGAGACCTACATAGTAGAAGCCCCCTGATGTACTTTTTCTGTCTTCTACACAACCTGCCCAATCAGCATCAGAAGAAGCAGAAAGATCAGCATTAGTATCAAAAGTGTACGAGATACCATACCCAGCAGTGTGATTTATATATCGTATGATTCTCTTTGCAGCTGCAAGATGATATTCTCTTGGATCCACCTGAAACCTGGCACAACAACCAACACTGAAAGAATTATCAGGTCTAGTAGTTATAAGATACAAAAGGCTACCTATAATAGATCGATATAATTTTTGATTTACTTTTGCTCCTTTCTCATCCTGTGCAATTTACCAGTAGTAGGCATAGGAGTCAACTTAGGAGACGACTTATCCAGACCAAATCTTGACACAAGGTTACGTGCGTACTTCTCTTGGGATAAGTAGATACCCTCCTTATGTTGTTGAATCTGTAATCCTAAGAAGAATTTTAATTCACCAACATTGCTCATTTCGAATTCTTTAGCAAGAGAGACTTCAAATTCTTTTGCAAATTTTTTAGAGGTTGATCCGTAGATGATATCATCTACATATATTTGAGCAATGACAACATTTTTCTCACTCCATTTGGTAAACAATGTTTTATCAGCTCCTCCTCTTGAAAATCCTTTTCTAATAAGAGAGGTAGTGAGTTTCTCAAACCAAGCTCTTGGTGCTTGCTTCAATCCATATAATGCCTTTTTGAGCTTCATCACATGATCAGGGAAATCAGGGTTTTCGAACCCCTTAGGTTGAGCGACATAGACTTCCTCTTTTAAAATTCCGTTCAGAAACGCTGATTTTATGTCCATCTGAAACAGCTTGATCTTGAGAAAGTGGGCATGAGCCAATAAAAGTCGAATGGACTCAAGACGTGCCACAAGTGCAAAGGTTTCTTCACAATCGATTCCTTCAATCTGTGAATATCCTTGAGCGACAAGTCTAGCTTTATTTCTGACAATTGTGCCAAATTCATCAGACTTGTTCTTGAATATCCATTTAGTACCAACAATATTGACGTTTGGAGGACAAGGTACACGTTCCCATACATCTTGTCTTTCAAATTAATTTAACTCTTCATGCATCGCATTTACCCAGAAGGGATCTTTCAGAGCTTCATCAATATTCCTTGGTTCCACCTGCGAAAGATAACAACCAAAATTGCATATATTTTGAAGTTGACCCCTTGTTTTGTTGTAAAATCCCTTCCCCCAATAATACTTTTGAGGTCATGATTCCTTTGAACCCAAAGATGTCGTGGAGGGACATGTTCTTGTTCATCAGGAATGGCTTGATCAGTGCTCTTCTCCTCGTCACTAGAAATGTCAGGATCAGTACCAGTAGGATAACTTCAACTGATTCTGGAATTTCTTTGACTTTCTCAATCGTCTCTGTTGGAGGCAATTCAGCAGGAGGACTACCTTGAAAAAATTTCTAATGTCGTCGATGATAACATTAGCAGATTCCATCATGACTTGTGTTCTGAGATTATAAACTTGAAAACCACGACTATCAGAAGCATAGCCAAGAAAGATATCTTCGTCACTTTTGGTGTCGAATTTCCCTTTCTGTTATCGATCTTTCAGAATATAACACTTACTTCCAAACACCCTGAGATAGTGTAGGTTGGGTTTCCTTCCATACCATAACTCATAAGGAGTGTTAAGGGTCTTAGACCGCAGATACACACGGTTGATCAAGTAACATGTTGTAAAGACAGCTTCTCCCCAAAATCTTAAAGGTAAGTTTTTGTTGTGGAGCATTACCCTGGCCATTTCCTGGATGTTCCTATTCTTTCTTTCAGCAACTCCATTAGCTTGAGGAGTAATTGGTGGTGAGTTTTTTTGAATGATTCCCAGTTCATCACAGAACTCAAATACCTTGGTGTCTTTGAATTCAGTGTCACGATCGCTTCTAATTTTCTTTAGTTTGCGACCTTGTTCGTTCTGGATCCTTTTAACAATAATATTGAATTCACCAAGGGTTTCATTCTTATGAGATAGGAATGCAACCCAAGTAAATCTGGTGTAATCATCTACCATAACTAAAGCATACTTCTTACCGGCAACAGTGGGTTGTTGAATTGGTCTGAAGAGATCCATATGAATTAAATCAAGTGGAGCTTTAGTGAGAATATCTCGTGATGATTTGTGGTGAACTTTCGTTTGCTTACCCTTTTGACAGGCACCACATACACCTTCAATCTTTGCATTGATTTTGGGAATGCCTCTAACAAGTTCTTTGTTAATGATCTTAGTTAGAAGGCGATAATTGATGTGACCAAAACGCTCATGCTAAAGATGTGTAGATTCCACCTTAGTCAAATTGCAGCGGTTGCTGAACTGAGTATCAAGAAGATAACAGTTGTTTTTACCACGAGTTCCTTGAAAAATCACTTTCTCGGATTTGTCAACAATGTCAAATCCATTCGCATTGAAGACAACTCGATTTCCCTTGTCGCAAATTTGACTAATAGAAAGGAGATTAGCGGTCATACCTTTAACATATACCAAATCGTGAATTTCTGGAACACCGGGTAGCTTGATCGTTCCCTTTTTGTTGATGTAGCAACAACTTCCATCTCTGAACATTACAGGACCTCCTTCATAGTCAACATTCGAAACAAACCAAGTGAGGTCACATGTCATATGTCGACTACACCCACTATCAAGAAACCATTGAAAGGGAGATGTAGATCTTAAAGCAAAGGCACCCATACTACTAGTACTTCTCGATTTAGAGTTTCCTGGTAGTGTTGTATGGACCTTAAGAGAGTCAAACAGTTGTTTAGCTTTCTTACAAAGATTACTTGCAAGTTAAGACTCTTTTGAAAGGACATACACGCTTGTTGTATATGATTAAATGGATCACAACATGAGACTATGCTTTGAAGATTGTCTGAATGGTTCCTTGTCATATCAGTTTTCTCAATATCCTGTCATTGATTACTATCTGACCTATGACTTTTCTGGAAAGAGGAACAACTGAGTTTTCTCAACTTCTTAAAGGGAGTATTTCCAGATATCAAATCCTTAAGAATTGCAATTTCTGCAACAAGATCATGGTTGACCCGGATTTTTTCATCCAACCCTTTTTGAAGAGATACCAGTTTGTTAGACTTCTTCTTGCGGTTGTTTTTTAAACCTGGTGAAGCGTCAATTGAGAGTTTATAGTCCATCTAGTCAAATCGCTACAAACACATACTTTTGAGGTCTTTAAAGTATTTTCCTAATCTATACCAATTGAAAAAGCGGGGGTCTAACAACACCACCCAATATTTCGCTTAGCAATCTGTATGGACAAACTCCAATATACATTTTATGAGAATCAACTAGACAGTCAGACTTAATCAATAAAAAGATATATCAAAGAGTTTATATCTCAATTTCTCGATTTAATCTTTACTCAAGCAAATAGAAATCTGCGAGTCTTTATCAAAGAAAGATAACTTGGACGGTACCAAAGACCAATATCCAAGGATCAATCAACTACAATCAACAATCAAAAGTTGGATTGGAGAAGTTGATGATCTTAACGCACAACGTGTATTATTTCAATTATATAAAATATAATGCAGAACAGAAATAACACAGACGCCAGAAATTTTGTTAACGAGGAAACCGCAAATGCAAAAAAAACCCGGGACTAGTCCATATTGAAAACACACTGTATTAAGCCGCTACAGACACTAGCCTACTCCAAGCTAACTTCGGACTAGACTATAGTTGAACCCCATTCAGTCCCCTACCGATCCAAGGTACAGTTGTACTCCTATGCCTCTGATCCCAGCAGGATACTACGCACTTGATTCCCTTAGATGATCTCACTCACAACCAAGAGTTGCTGAGACCCAAAATCATAGACTTGATAATAAACAGATCTGTCTCACACAAAAAAGTCTATCAAATGATAAATCTGTCTCACACAGATAAACCCTAGGTTTTGTTCCGTCTTTTGATATAAAATCAAGGTAAACATAAACCAATTGATAATCCGGTCTTATATTCCCGAAAAACAGCCTAGATTCATCAATCACCTCTCTACAATCCTTCCTGACTATACAAGCGGATTGTCGAGGAATCACAAACAGTGAGACGAAGATGCTTGTGACTTCTTTATCTTGCCTATCGAAGAACTCTCACGATCTCAAGTCAATCAATTGATTGTACTCGTACGATAGAAGATGCAATATCAGATCACACAACTACAATAAAAGTAGTATCGGTCTGGCTTCACAATCCCAATGAATTCTTTAAGTCGTTAACCTAATTTTAGAGAAGAAAATCAAAGGTTAATGGAGATCGACTCTAGCGGGCGCACTAGTAGCACACAGACGTGTGGGGATTAGTTTTGCACAATGCTAGATGTCTCCTTTATATAGCCTTCAAATCAGGGTTTTGCCGTAGTTACAAAGCAATCCATATCACCATTAGATGAAAACCTGATTTAGATTCAAGCTAATATTTCTCAACCATTAGATCGAAAACTTAGCTTGTCACATACACTTTGGTAAACGTTTATTGGGTTTGTGAAAACCATGCCCAAACGTGTACGTGTATGTTGGTTCAACATAGTAACCCAAAAAGGTTAACCATATGAGCATTTCATATTAACCTTTTTCTTCTTCACCATAACTAGTTCAATTGACTCAAATGAACTAGTTAAAGAATTGTTCAATTGCTATGAGATCTTATGTAACTACACAAGACACAATTGAAACAAAGATGATTCGATTCTATTGAACCGGCTCATGAACATTATAGCCACGGTTTGCATAAAGCATTCCTTAGTAATTTAATGTTTCATGTTCAGAGCACATCTTTAGATCATAACCTCTTAAGTTCACAAACAAGTTCGCGGACTTAAGTTAATCGGTTGAGTTTTCCAAACTCAGCAGAAATTCTCGGAAAGAGAACTTTCGCCAGTTCGCGGACTGAGTTCGCGGACTTAGCACATAAACGAGTTTTGCAAAATCCAGCAGAAATTCTCGGTCGAGAACTTCCGACAGTTCGCGGAATGAGTCTGCGGACTGGGTTCGCGGACTTGTCAAGCCAATTCCAAAATCCTCCCGATTTCTCTTGATCAACAAAGTTCGAAAACTTCGGTTCAAGGAACACATGGTTATGTAATCCAAACTCTCATTTCAATCATTGAGACATTCTCAGAGGACGCTATGTAGCCGTTATTCACAGACCGATTCATGTCAGAGCAATTCTCAAAGTGATTGAAACTTTTCACGACTTTCGTCACTAGGTGAAGATAAACTTGATCAAAGCGAAACGCTTTACCAACACACGATTTCGAGATAAAAGATAAGCAATGAATGCTCAGCTCAAAATGTCAAATGTGTATGATCTAGTCTATATAGCATACGACTTTTGTCTCATAAGAAGTAGAAGATAGAATAGATAGACTTTTGAGTGATAGATAAGTTCAAGTCTCCACATACCTTTTTGTTGATGAAGTTCCACGGTTCCTTGTATAGATCTTCGTCGTTGTATGATGAATCTCCATGAAGTCCTTGAGCTCAACTACACTTTTCTATCCTAGTCCGAGACTTAGCTATGTAGGCTAGAAATCAAGACTCATAGTTTTGATCACTAACATTGACAAACATGCTTGAGATAGCAACGCATGCGAGGTCGACCGAGCTATGCTCTAACACTAAGTATGCTTATCAATGGAATACTATGTTTTTTGAAGAGTGGTATTAATTATTGAGTTAATGTTAGTATTTTGTGGAGTTGACAGATAATAGTTCGGTTGACACATATTATTATCGAGATTGCCGAAGTCAAGTTCGGTTAGCTGCCAAAATATTTCAGGTAACCGAACACGAAGTTCGGTTAGGTTGATGAATATTACCAGGTTGCCGAAATGTAGTTCAAAACCCTAACATATTAAATGTTGAATTGGACATTGAAGTTCGGTTAGGAAATGAAATTACAGGACAATGCCGAACTTCACCTAACAGAAGTTCGGTTAGGTAACGAAATTACAGGATAATGCCGAACTTTTACAGGACTTTCCAAAATAATATTACATAACATTTAATATCCGAAACGCGTTATGAAAAAGTCTTTAAGTAGGCGGAAATAATATTCATATTTGAAATCCTTTCTCTTCCATCTTCGCCATTCGTTTTTTAATGTTAAAATGATTTCGTCTAATCCTTCACCCCTAAGTCGATACCACCTTACAATACGAAATAAAGTCATAAATTCCACAACTCTATCTCTAATCTTTCCAAATCGAATGAACAAAGCTATATGATCACGGTTATAAGGGTTTGTTGTGTCAGAGCAGAATTTCTCATGAATTTTCCCCCAATAACTTTGACTCATAATACCATTCATTCTTCGTTCTTCACCCCTCTTTGGATAGTATAATATGTAGTTTCTGAAAAGAGAAAGATCTTCATCTAGATTAAATTTAGGACTAGTAGCTGCCATTTTTAGGAGATTTTGAAACAAAATGTTAACTATGAGACATATATATATATACCACTTAGGTGTATAACGGCTATAAAATTAGCCGTTACTTGATATTACATTCTAATTCAAAATTATGTATTATATTTGTGTCAGATAAAGTACATTTTAAATTCAAAATTAGAAGTTCGGTTAGGAAACAAAAACTTGCGACCAAACCGAACCCTTAGTTCGGTTACATGATAAATACATGTGGTAACCGAACTTTGTTTTGAAGGCTCACAGACAAACTGAACATATATATGATACAAGAAACACTCCAAAAAAAAACCTAAGAGTTGGTTTCTGTGATTTCTGCATCAAGAGAATGACTTTTCCAACATGTGCAATAACAAAATTTTGAGTCTCCAGAGAATGATTCGGTTACCTAAGAAATTATGCTTTGCTAACCGAACTATAAAGTTCGGTTGCATGGTAAAACATGTGGTAACCGAACCTTTTTGTGAAGGCTCACAGATAAACTGAACATGTATATGATACACAAAACACTCTAAAACAAACCTAAGAGTTGGTTTCTGTGATTTCTGCATCAAGAGAATGACTTTTCCAACATGTGCAATAGCAAAATTTTGAGTCTCCAGAGAAGATTTCAGTTACCTAAGAAATTATGCTTTGCTAACCGAACTATAAAGTTCGGTTGCATGGTAAAACATGTGGTAACCGAACCTTTTTGTGAAGGCTCATAGATAAACTGAACATGTATATGATACACAAAACACTCCAAAACAAACCTAAGAGTTGGTTTCTGTGATTTCTGCATCAAGAGAATGACTTTTCCAACATGTGCAATAGCAAAATTTTGAGTCTCCAAAGAATGATTCGGTTACCTAAGAAATTATGCTTTGCTAACCGAACTATAAAGTTCGGTTGCATGGTAAAACATGTGGTAACCGAACCTTTTTGTGAAGGCTCACAGATAAACTGAACATGTATATGATACACAAAACACTCCAAAACAAACCTAAGAGTTGGTTTCTGTGATTTCTGCATCAAGAGAATGACTTTTCCAACATGTGCAATAGCAAAATTTTGAGTCTCCAGAGAAGATTTCGGTTACCTAAGAAATTATGCTTTGGTAACCGAACTTTGAAGTTCGGTTGCATGGTAAAACATGTGGTAACCGAACCTTTTTGTGAAGGCTGAAAGACAAATTGAACATGTATATGATACACAAACCACTCCAAAACAAACCTAAGAGTGGAGTTATGTGATTTATGGATCAAGAGAATGACTTTTCCAACTTGTGCAATAGCAAAATTTTGAGTCTCCAGAGAAGAGTTCGGTGACCTATCATATCATATTGTGGTAACCGAACTCATATCTTCAGCCTTTATGGATGAAGTACTTCAGCCTACAGAGTTCGGTGACCAGTGAAAATGTTGTGAGGTAACCGAACTCTTTCTTCGGCAATCTGGTAGGATTTAGCAGGTTGCCGAAAACTCAGTTCGGTGACCCTGAATTTATCACAGGTTACCGAACTTCAAGTTCGGTTAGCTGTGTAAAAATTATAGGTTGCCGAAAAACATCCCGTATTCCAAATTTTAGGCCTATTAAATTGAAAAACACAAACTCAATTATAATTGAAAACACAAACAAGGTTCTAAAACAAATATAAAAGTGTTATACATACTAAACTACGAAATTCTTAAGTAATTTTTTAAAAAACACAAAAACACGAAATTAAACCATACGAAATCCATAACTAAGATGTTTTTTGAAATTAAACCATACGAAATCCCTAACGACCACTAAGACGACCCCTTTTACGGCCTCCTTGTTTACCACGAGTTTTAGGTCAAACTTCCTCATCGGTATCATCTCCTCTACCGGTTTCCTCCACAGCGCGACTTGAACCTTCTCCTTGTTGTCGACCCCTTTTACCACTTCCTTTTATACCATGAGTTTTAGGTCGAACTTCCTCATCACTTGGGGTTTCATATCCTCCACCGGTTTCCTCCACAGCGCGACTTGAACCTTCTCCTTGTTGTCGACCCATCTTCAATTGCTTAGACCTACTTGGCTCCACCATTCTTTCAGTTATAAGACTCTCCCACTGCCTGTGGTAGTCGGTTTGTTCCTTAGTCAACATCGACTATCCACTACGGATTTTATCCATCCATTTCTTCAACAATTTCGTACCCTTCAACACCTAATTCTAATTTTAAGCACAAGTAAATATATTTTCAATACTTTTAAACAACTCAAAAGTAAGTGGTAGCTAGTAAGGGCATTCCAATGTGCTACAGTAGGATATGGTTCATGTTTTGGCTCAAAATATTTCTCGGTGTTCTTTGTTCCTTCAACCAGCAAAGTGAAATTTTCATTCTCCACGTCGGGATCCATTTGGATGCAACAAAGTTGTCTTAGTACTCTCCTTGGATTATATATTGCGCAGCCGTTAGGATACCAAATTGGTCCATAATAAGGCGAGACGGTAGAGAAACCATTCATGTCTTCTTCATCTACAGGGACATCATCGGGTACAATGTATGGGTGAAATACCACATCGTTCACCGTAAGTTTATCCAATTTCTCCCCCAAAGAAGTCAACTGCTCTTCTTTAGACTTCTTTTGTGCGTCCAAAAACAACCATTTTCCTGATGTAGGTTGGCCATAGGGATAAGGTGTCTTTTCCTTAGCCAATCCCAATTTAGGGAAGTGGTCGTAAATCCAAACCTATGCGAAAATACGAAAATATTAACCACATATATGAAAATTGAATTGGAAGCAGAAAAATTTAGCGAAAAATTTGCTAATTAACAATGTAGAAGGTCACCTGAACAAGAGTTAAGTAACCTCCAATTTGATTTGTCTTAATCCTCGACCCTTTGCTCATCTCTCCTAGAACAAAAGCAAGCACCCCAGTGTCCCAAGAGTATTTGTTCATCTCATCGAGATTCTCCAACAGTTGTAGATAATGTGTGGTGGCTCTCTAAAAGAGTTACAGAAATGATACCTGCAAGTGCACAGGGTCTGTTGTAGTGAGTGTGCAAGGCAGGGTCGAACCACAGAGACTTGGGTGTGAATTGAAGTAATGAAGCAAGTGACAGTTAACAAGAAAAATCAGTGGCAGTGAATAAGAACAGTGAAACAAAGACAAACAAACCAAGGCTGTTAGCCAAGGGCAGTGATAAAGAAACAAAGGCAGGTCTTCCAACTATGTTCTTGTCCCTTGTTAGTTATCAGTCAGTTTCTAGGCTTTCTGAATAACTAGATGACAGTTGCGGTTCAAAGCCGGCTGTTCATCTAAGGGTTGGTCTAGAAAGGAGGCTAAAGGCACTAAGATGAATTTTAAACCTTGTGGTAGTTGGGGCTCTCACACTGTAATTACCCGCAGAGAAGCTTGCTTAGTATTTTAACAACCTATAAGGATATTCAATCCTAGACAATTCAAGCACAACAAGATCAGAGCATGGATAGGATAAAAACAATTGAAGTTTACAACATCATTTAAAATAAAAACTAACCCTTGAGGCACTGGCTATTCCAGTCCTCTTGGGTGAAGCACTGGCTAGTCCAGGCATGGTTTCTACAACACCCATAACATCTATTTATACCCAAGATACAAAATTAGGGTTTCACCTAAATCGAAATTAAATCATACCAACTCTCTGAAATTTGATTTTGATTTCGACCCATCCCTCTTGTGCGTCTCCTACATCTCCTGTTGCTTCCAATTTCATCTTTAACCTAACCTATTTCATCAACCCCTAAAACTAGGGTTTCAGAGAGAAAAAGATCGAGAGGTTGATGTAATAGGTAGATAGAGTGATGGGTGTTGGTTGTTAGAGTGATATGATGAAGGTGGTGGCGGTATGGAAGGTGCAGACGGAGTTGGTGGTGGCAGTGGAGTAGTTGCAGAGGGAGTGGGAGGAAGAAGATGGGTTCGATGGAAAGAAGGAGGGGAGTGTTTGGCGATGGGTATAGGTGTAGGTTGTTACAGTGTGAAGCGGGTGTAGCCAATTCGATGTCCAGCGAAGCTGAGCCGTGGGATGCGGAAATGATAGATACATCTAACGGCTACAAGTGAATAGGCTGGTATCGACCGTCGGATGCCTGATACAACGAAACTGACGGCTCAAGATGGGGTTAGGTACTAAAGTGTTTGACAGAAGCTTCAGATTTTGATGCACTATGATGAAGCGACCGTAGGATGCTGAGATGATCCAATCTGACGGCTGAAGATGAAGGCGGGTATGGGTATTGGAAATGGGTTTGGGTGAGGGTTTTGGGCCTTGGGTATGCCAAGCCCATATCTTCTTTAAGAACAATTCTTCCTCTTCAAGCCCACTTCTAGTTGATCCGGCTCTTGCAAACATCATTCTTCGCGGATTCCTTGCGTAATTCCTCTCGGCTTCCACCACTTTTCTGCTCTTTTCGCTCCGTAATTCCATCCAAACTTTATTTAGAACCTAAAAATACAAAATTAATTAAGAAAAGTATTTATTCTTGAAAACAATGAAAATACAGAATATGGGATAAAATGGAGAATTAGAGCACAAAAGATGAGTTAATTGTCAAGAAAAAGATATAGAAATATGCACTTTTTAGCACTCATCAATGTGCATCCACCCTATTTCCAGAAGTGTCGGGGAAAATGATAGTTCCTAGATGATATAACCAACAAGAGGCGACATGATGCCTAAGGGTCTCCCTGTCCATCACCAACTTTCCTTTCTCCACCTTCTTTTTTTTCCCTCCAAATGCTGCCTTCAACTTTACCAACTTGAATTTCTTCACCTTCTTCATCAGTGTTCCATTTGCCTCTCTTGGATTATAATCATCGCCACGTTTAGGGGACCTCGCAGAACGTCTAAACTCACATTGAGCTTTTCCTGCATCCCATCCTAGACATTTTAGAGCCAATTCTTCAAGAGCTTCAAAAGACATCGAGGGGTTGTAGCCTTCTCGAAGACATTTACCTTCCACTGGTAAGCCGGTGATATTATGGCAATCATCGGGAGTAATTTTCATCTCGCCAAATGGAAGATACATAGTATATGTCTCGGGATAATGCCTCTCGAGAAATGCGGATACGGCAACAACGTCAAAATCCACATGTGCGTACTCAACAGCTCTCCATAACACACATTCTTTAACTTTCGCTTGAAACTCGTCACACTCCAATGTTAGATCCCATTTGGACGCCTTTTGACGTTTAATAAGACGAACTGCATCATTATGATCCTACGAAAAGAATATAACACTATTAATACTTGATGAAAAATATCCCAAAAAAAAAACGTTTTGTTAGTTAAGAATGAACTTAAAGAATACCTTTGTCGCATAGATCTTCGCATCCCATGAGTGTTTGTATCCAAACAATGTTGCCCCTCCATCATTTGCAGTACCATAAGTTGGGTTGCGAGGTGACAAACAAAAATTAGCAGGGGGAATGTGTGAGTATCTAGCACTAGGTGGCTTCAGATTCTTTTTCTCTTTAACAGGAACAATTTCTTGCTCATCCGACGACTTCTCCTCTTCCTCCTCTTCATCCTCTACCTTCTCTCTCTCCTCTTCCTCCTCTTCATCCTCTCCCTCCTCTTCTTCCTCTTCATCCTTGTCTTCCTCTTGTCCCTCTCCTTCTTTCCCTGTCCTTGTTCTTCTTCCTCTACATTTTCAAGGTGTTCTCTTTGTTGTTCAACCTCTTCATTTCCTTGGTCTTCATTTCCTTCCTCTTCTTCATCATCATTCTCTTCTTCAATAATTGTATTCTCCATCACCTCTTGATTGACATCTTCGATTACCTTACAAACATTCTCTTGGTTCATTTCCGGTAATGAGGCCCCTCCATACTTAGCATTTTTGGCACCACGGTTTCGGAAATCTAAATGTTTTGCTCCACGAGGGGTGGGAGTTAGATTTTTCCCTTTGTTCCTAATGAATGAAAACCACATTATTAGCTAAATAGAATATTGTCTTATCAAATAAAATTGAACATGGGATTACATCAAACACAAAATGTTAACATACTAAAGTTCGGTTATCTGGTATTGACATACTAATGTTGCGAAGTCACCGAACTACAAGTTTGGTGTTGACAGATCAAAGTTCGGTTACCCACAAGAATATGCGAAGTAACCGAACTATTTTATCAAAGTTCGGTTACCTATAAAAATTTGTCGACTACACCGAACTCAAATTTCTCATATAAAGAAGGAGTTCGGTTACGCAAAGTTTTTTGCGATCTTACCGAACTAGGTAGTTCGGTTACCTAAAAATTCATACTTTGCCGAACTGTTCTTCATATTGAAAGTTCGGTTTCCAAAATCTAGGGTTTTCAAAATTTCTCCTAACCGAAATCTACATTGTAACTACCATTTTCTATGCTTTTTAATGATTTCTAATCGATTTCGTTAACAAAAAACGAATTAAAAGGAATGGGTATGAAAGAAATTACCCCCGGATTTTCATTCACTCGAATCGGGCTTCTTGTTTGTTGTTTGATGCTTGATTTGGTCTCTCAACTTTGCTTGAAGTTGTTTATCAATTTGAAATTGATTTGGTAGATTTGCTATAGTTGCAACCCCCGGACTGAATCCTGGAATTCTTGGTGTCTGCTTAGAACGCATTGTTTATAAAAATTGATTAATCGACGATGAATTTTTTTCGAATCGACGATTGACATCGATGTATACGAAGAAGAGGAAAAGAATATAAGAAGAAGAATAAGAAGAAGAAGAAAAGAAATGAATCAGTTTTGAAACTGATTTTAGGTTTTAATTTAGGTTTTAAATTTTTAATTTAGGTTTTAAATTTTTAATTTAGGTTTTAAATTTTTAATTTAGTGGGTTAGATTAGTGGGTAGGGGTTAAATTAGTGGGTTATTAGGATTAGTTATAACCTTAATTAGGATAAGGGCAGATTAATCTTCCCTAATCTTTTAGGACACCCCTTATAATGTAGGGTGGACATTTCTATCACAAAGTAGTCCCCCACCTTTTTTGAGTAGTCCCCAAAAAATCGTTCCAGCTTAGCTTTACTGGTCCCAACTGTTTGGAAGCCAGTAAGGAAATGGTTGATTTTATAATGTTTTTTCTCGTCAGGTTATTTTTTCCCCTACGATGAAGGAGGGTGGTACATCCATTTAAGGATAAGTAGTGGTTATGATCTATGGTTTTAGCTCCATACGCATCCAATCCAATACATGTCGGATTTTGCATCATCGTTCAATTCAATGGGAGGATGAGCGGATTGGATGCGTGCGAACGCAAAGAATTATTTTTAAATTATTATTTTAAAGATAAAGTATGTTTTTAAAATAGTTTAACTCCTAATTAGGTGTTAACCCCACAAATCCTAATCCCACAAACCCGTTCGAACTTAACTCAAGGAGTAAGATGAATTCATATTGGATGATGGCTCCTGAACTAATCCCATATCTTCGAAAGTCTGAAACACATTTTTTATTTAATGGTGCTTTCAAATTCAAGTCCTAGTTTTTTTGGATTTTAAAGACTTCACCTTGTCCAGTCCTCCGATCAGACACCCATACCCAGAAAATGGGTCGGGATGGAGGATTGGGTGACAGTTGCTCAACCCTAACTCCTTCCCACAAGGCTTGCTCATGCTCATAGTGTATCTGTGTATGCTGCTATTGCCTATTGGGCTTTAGAGTGGTTTGGCCTGTATTCCCAATTTGTAGGATGACTAGTGTAGTCGTTTAGATTTGTTAATCTTGGGCCATTGATGTCACAAGAGACTAAAACTCTTGTTGCTGTAGGAGTCTTATATGGTGTGGACACGCACCTTTGGCAATACACTGATTTACGGCAGTCTGAAAATGATTGAAAGGAGAGAATGGATGTATATGAGAAGTACATTTTAACTCAAAATTTTGACCAGTTCTTAATGAAAGACCATACTACAATTAATTGAAATCATTCAAATGGACCCTTAGCGTGCAAATTCTTACTCACCCCTCCTAATCCTATCTATGTCTTGAGTATGAGGTTCCTTATCAGATACGTTCAATGATATGATACGACTCATGGCATGTCTTGGAAGTTGATGGGAAACCCTTTGGATATCAATGGAGAAGATATGTATACATTAAATGTAAGTAACCTAACAAGTAGGGTTTAGAACTATAACAGGTTTATGAGCTCTTTAAGTTAGAAGTGAATTTCACACCTGAGATTTGGTTGTTGAGACTTGAAATTGAAAGTTTGTCTTATATACACAATCGACGCTAGTTTTGTTCTCTTCCTAGTTAGATATTTCAATGTGGACCATGGACATATGGATTAAAAGCACTCTATTGTCTCATTCACCACTTTCATTTCGGCAACCTATATTAAGTTGGACCACGAGAGGAATGGTGGAATTCGAGCTAGTCTAAGCGTGGAAAATTACGCAATGTCAAGTCTAATAACTTCCAAGTTATTGTCAATCACATTTCTCCAGGACATATTTTAGAATTTTCTGATTAGCTTCAATCTAAAATGCGAATTTGAATTGTATTGCGCGCTCTTAACAGATCAAAAACTCCCAAACAGTTTATTATTGTGAAAACTACTGTGAGACCCATTTTATCAGATTTCTCCACTATGAAACTCATGGGCGTAAAACTTCACGCGCGCATCCAATTTTTGGGAAAAAATTGCTCCAACACCCATAGTTTCTGAAATTCTGTTTTTCATTTTTTCTCCATGCCGGTAAGCTTAAATCTGGTTTCTCCCTTTTAACCAAGGAAAGATCCGAGAGAATCAAGAGGAACAAAAACTATGTTTGCACAGACAAGCAGTGTTCCGAGATCCAAATTCGGTAGTTTCTTACGTTCAGACCCATACAATAACAATAACAACGAAGACGATGAGCAATTCTCTGTTCGCAATAGTAGCTCTTCTGCAACGAGTACACAAGGAGGAGATTACGATGACGAAAATCGATTAAGTTTTGAAAGCTCTCCGTGGAACCAATTAGCTGCTGCATCTCCCTGGAATTAATCAGCTGCTGCATCTCCGTGGAATCAACCATGGAATCAAACGTATACTTCTCCGTTTTATAAATCTCCTTGGTCTAAATTCGCAGCTGTTGCTCCATTAAACGATTCTGATTATTGTAATCATGGTTTAATTGGGTCTCTTGTTCGAGAAGACGAAAATATCTATGCTCTTGCTGTTGTTGGTGATCTTCTCTACACCGGTTCCGACAGCAAGAACATCCGTGTTTGGAAAAACCAGAAAGAATAAACTGGTTTCAAATCAAATAGCGGTTTAGTTAAAGCAATCATCATTGTCGGTGAGAAAATCTTTACTGGTCATTAAGATGGAAAGATTCGAGTTTGGAAAGTTTCAGGAAAGATTCGAGTTTTGATGATAAATGATGAGATTAATGTGTGGTATATTGTTTGTTGATGATGAGGAATTATGGGTTTGTATTAAAATCGTGTTTGTAGGGAATTGGAGACGATACAAAGAGAAGAATCTTAACAACAAGCCTTGGTATACAATGCCAACAACATGTTCGAGAAAAAACCTGAGTGGCTTGTGTGCAACCAGGTTACAACAACGGCTAGCTCTTGGGTCTGAATGGTTCGTGGACGTAGTTTAAGAGACCAGAAACAAGAAACAGAGAATGGGTACGAGTTTATTGGACTTTGGGTAGAGTTTTCAAGATACTATGAGTTGTATGAAAAGTGAATTGTCATGAAGCTCGTGTTTGGTTTACTTTTTTGTCACAGAGGCCAAGAATGTTCGTCATTCACTCATTTGACAAAAGAATGTAGTCGAGTGTCACATGTAAAGAGATTACAATGTATGAACTATGAACAATGTACTCGAGTGGTTGTCGTCATGATTGAGCTATGAACAAATGGATTGATGAATGGATCAGTGAAGTGAGTTAGGAATGGTGGTGTTGATAATGGTTTCAATGGGTTATGCATTTAAAAGAAAATTGAGCTAAAAGAATGTTGTAGTGGCAAGGCAAAGGAGATGAAGTGCAAATAGGCTTGGTGTGCGTGTGACGTGCATTTAAAAGAAAATGGAGGTGTGAATGGTGATGCAGGTTATGCATATACAAAATTTGTTGCATAACTTGTTATGCATTCTCGAAATTGGTTGCATAACATGTTCTGCAGTTTTTTTTTTTCATAACTTGTTATGCAGTCCAGAAAATGGTTGCGTAACACGTTATGCAGCTACTTTTTTCTTAGTATTGAAATCAACAAAAAATAAGGTTGCATAACTTGTCATGCACCTACAATAATATCTACATAACATGTTATGCAGTCGTGAAAATGGATGCATAACCTGTTATGCATCCGAAAATATGACTGCATAATGCATTATGCATCGAGAAAATTGTTGCATAATCTTTTATGCATCGAGAAAATAGATGCATAACCTGATATGGATCTGTAAATATGGATGCATACTGCATTATGCATCAATTTTTTTATGTACGCACTAGAATCAACCAAAACAATGGTTACATAACTTGTTATAGATGCATAACTTTGTTATCCAAATGCATAATTCGTTATGCAGTGGAGAAAATGGTTACATAACTTTGTTATGTAGTGGAGAAAATGGTTGCATAATTCGTTATGCAGTGGAGAAAATGGTTGCATAATTCGTTATGCGTCTGCAGAATGTGTTATGCATCTTGTTTGGTGGCTGCATAATGGTTATGTATCAAGTTTTCGAAAATTTTGCCTAAAATGATGATCACCTCCGATTTTTTCGTGAGAAACAAAAATTTGATATTCTTGTTTGTACTCGTTGCATAGCTCTCTTAAAAAGATTTCCAACGATCTAAAATTTGTAAAATTTCAAGGCGCGGATTTTTAGATATAATATATCCAAGTTGCGTTGCCAATTATACCCCTGATGCATAACCCGTCATGCGGATGAATAATCTTTCATGCAGACATTTTTAATAATTTCATATAATTATGGGTGTCACGGAACTAAAAATTAATTGTGGGCCTGACAATGAGAATATTATTTTTTTTGGGTCTGCGTCTAATTTTCCCTTTATTATTTCTATCAAATGCTTATTATTCAATTAGGCTATAAATATTATTAATTGGTGATTGAGTATTATTTTTTAATAAAATTTGCCCTTTTACTGCTATATTTTTTTCCTCAAAATTGCATCCGATTTTGTGAGTGATTTTGTTTCTAATTATGATTAACGCTTTCTAGTCGTCATTTGGGCAGTCTAATTTATCTTCCACCATTAAATTTAAACTTCCATGATTTATATTAGTTGTTGAGCTTTCATTAAAATTGGAAAAATGAAATTCTTCCACCACAAAACTCAAAGGCTACACTCCACAATCCTCTTATTTGAAGTTGGAAAAATTATCGTTTACACCCAAAAATAATAAATAATTACAATTAAAGACAACTTGAATGGATGCTAATGAGAAAATGAATATTACAAGGGAGTAGAATTCGAAAGAGATATTCTATGTATCTAATTAGTATCGTATATGGTCCTAAGAGCATCCACAGTGGGCGAGTATAACCAAAAATTTGGGATGAGATCGTAACACAGTGGGACGGAGTAAAGATCAAATCCCAACCAAAGATCAAATTCCAGACCAAATATGGTCGCGACCAAATCCTAAATTCTAATATAGTCGGGCGTAAATTTAAAGTACGCTTGTTGCTGGGCGTAAATTTAAAGTACGCTTGTTAACGGGCGGAGATTTAAATTACGCCCGATGAAATTTTAATTAAATAAAAAAAAAAAGAATGAGGCGGACTTTTAAAGAATGGGGCGGACTTTTAAAGTCCGCCTGATGAAATTTTAATGGGGCGGACTTTTAAAGTCCGCCTGATGAAATTTACAAAAAATGGGGCGGACTTTTAAAGTCCGCCTGATGAAATTTTACAAAAAAAAATTGGGGCGGACTTTTAAAGTCCGCCTGACGAAATTTTAATCATGTACCGTTGCGTCACAACACGGACTAAACCCAAATTTTGGTCTTTTTTTTTTTATCTTTGATCTTTGGTTTTGATCGCACCACTGCACTTGCTCTAAATCCTAGCCTATATTTATTCTTCATTTTAACTTCATCTCTTTAGTGTGTCTTCTTCTTTTTCTTCATGAATGTTCATGTCCATGTGAGATAAAGATCTGACAACCAATCTTAACTAGCCGTTGGAAAGTTCCAAAAAGAACCCCAAGAATTGCTGTGGATTTTTCCCCAGATAATTTATATATTACCTTTTTTTCTCCTTTACAAGTTGTTTTGGATTCTATAGCTATAATATCCAACATGAGAGGCTGAGAATCATGAAAACAATGTTGCTGTTATGATTGTTGTCTGTGCATTGTGAGGGTATTGTGGTGGTGGTGATATTTGTGGACCTTAATGGGTAGACCATTAGGGAATTCGACGAATGGGAAGGCAAAGGGATGATCTGGTTTATCTAGTTCCCAATTGTAATTCAGGACCAGGTGGTGTATGAAAACGGCCATCTCCATCTTGGCTAATTCTGATCCCGCACATAATCTTGGTCCTCCTCCAAATGGCATGAAGTTATTTGTTACTGTTGTGGACGTGCTTAGAAGCGATGCAGACCCCTTGTTGTTACTTCTATTCTGCACAAATTCATACGGTAAAACAATTCAGTATTTTTGTTTTTTTATTTTTTTTACCAAAAATGCATTCGAACTCGATGTCAAGGATAAGTATAAGTATGTATGTAATGTAGGATACATCAAACTTCGAAGAAAATGTATACTTTGAGAGAAGCGAAATGTTTTTACTTCAGAAAACTACAGTCTTCTTCTGTGAAAAGCGGAAGCACTTCCACTTCCGATTTCCCAACGACCAACAACCTTCCATTGAAGTTGAAGTTCTAATTTATTAAGGATGGTTTTTGCCGACAGAGCACGGGCAGTTGATTATCTTTTTTTCTTTTTACTGAAATGGATCGGCAAGTTGCCACCCTTATTCGGACATGAGAGAAAAGGTATGAATATTGGACAACTAGGGTGTTGACCTATGGTTGACACTTGACATATTGGAAAGATCAGAGTAGTACTACAGGGATCATGAGTAAGTAAGATGATTGGAGCAATCAAATTGTTTTGGATGCTCTCCTCTACTCTTATCGTCATCATGATTGAATAGAAACAGCTCATACATTTTGATATGGACCCTGTAAGTGAATGGATGGCTCATTTTTCTAGCTTTTAAGGTGGTGGGACAGGCGTGCGCGGTTTGATTTTTACATCCTCTTTTTGGAAAGTTCTTTGTAGGATCTTTGGGGTTTACTTACTACTGCTTTCTTTATTTTTTTACCTATAGCCCCACTCTAAAGCACAGTTGCACGTGCACTTCATTGCCCCTCCCCGACTTCATGTGCCTTAATTATTTCATAAACCCCACAGAAAATTAAAAAATTACTAAATGGGTCTGGGACTCACTTGCGCCAAATCATGAGTTATCGCTGATAAAAAACTTATTTCAGTTTGGTCCTTAGTTTTTGAATCATTTATTAGCTTGGTCCCCCAGTAAACCAGCAAACACACAACAGCAGTTTGATTATACGGGTTGGAGTCTAACCTGCCATCTCCAAGGGTTAAAGAGCTGGGGATCATCATAGATTAGAGGGTCCAAATGCACGGCAGCGAAGACCGGAAGAACTTTCCACCCGCAAGGGATGTCATATCCTGAAAATTTTCAAACACCCAACATTCATATTAATCTTGACAGCTTTATTTTTTTTCAAAACGAAAATAAAATCTTAATTAGGTTAGAAGACTGTAGTATTATAGGAATCAATTAGGATTATTTTATTTTTACCTTTATAATGGACATCTTTTAGGGCCTTCCTGTGTACAAATCTGACTACATTTCCCAGCCGAAGAGTTTCGCTTATAACCTATACAAAATTCCATCATTCTCACTATCAGAATCGCTATCAGAATTGCATTTGGACATTACCAAGTGATTAATCATTAAAAAAAAGTTACTTAAGAGAACTTACGCATTGGGTAAATTCCATTTGCTTATAATCTTCCCAAACCAATCCAACTTCTCCTCCCAGTTGCTTTTTAGCTCCCACAATTCTAAGGTGCTCTTCCTAAATTCAACAATTTATCAAGGGCAAATGTTTAATTTACTAATTAATTACATTAAACTCCTCAAAAGTAAATTAATTTAAGATTACGTACCCTTAATTCTTCAACTGCTTTAGAACATCCTTGTAAGAAATAGATGGCTAAAGCTATAGACACTGAAGAAGTTTCATGGCCGGCAAACAGCAAACTTAATATCAAATCAAGAATCTGTTCTGTTGATAAATTTGAGTGCTTTAATACCCATCCAAGAAGATCATCTTCCTCTTTAATCACTACTTTCTCGCCCATTAACGTTCGGTTATCGTTCATTTTCTCGATTCTTTCCTCCATTTTCTGCTCTATTACTTTCAAAATGCATGATCGTGACTGCTCATGTACGTAGAGAAAAAAGAATTAGGTGCAGTCAAAAACATGATTAGTGAGACAAATTCATACTTATTACTAATTAATCACCTTTAATGCCCTTCTGTATGCTGTGCCTGGGAAGTTCAATGGTGCTGATACAACTCCTTTCATGAAAGTAATGTATTCACTCTTCAACTTCTCTGTTTCAGGCTTTCCTGGATCCATACTCATAATATGTCTTGCCATTAAATTGAATGTAAACTAAAAAAAAAAACAAAAAAAAAAACCATTAATTGTTTCACAAAAAAGTATATCGAAAAAAGAAAGAGCTTCATATACTAAATAAGGTTACCTTTTTAGCTTCATCTTGAGCAGAGAAGACTGAATTATCTTTCCAAGATCCTAAAACAAGTAAAGTATGCATTTCAACTTCTTTTAAAAGATGGGTTTTAAGTCTTGTATTACTCATGAAGTTAAGAGAAATCATTCTCATATCTCTGTGCATGTCTCCAACTAACACTAACATAGACCATTTTCCAAGAATTCCTCCAATACTTCTGGGATAACTACATTCGAATAATCGACCTTCGTTTTGTAATATAAACCGGTTCAATTCAGCATCAGCAGAAACAATTGTCGGTTCACCGAATAAATTCGACTTGTAAATCTTTCCATACCTGCACAAGAAAAATTTGAAGAACATACATGATCAAAAACTAACTAAAATTGATTAGCATATGCGTTTAACTATTATTTAGAATTTTGGGCTTTTGATTAAGGGATTATGTTTGTACCTTGATATTTGTTTTTCCATATATTCACCAACAGTAATAGCAGAATAAGGTCTCAAGTAAGGGATTGTTTCGCCTATAAAAGGCAAACCCATGTTTCCTGGTGGAAGTTTAAGTACTTTATCTTTTCTTTTAAAGAGATGATGATACCACATAATGATAATTAGTAGTAGAGATAATATTGTGGTTGTAGTTGAGGAGAATAAGAGATGAAGTAGCTCTACTTCAGACATTGTACACTGAAACAAAAGCTATCTTCCTTCTCTTTCTCTCCCTCTCTCTCTCCACTCTCTCTGTCCCTATTTATCTAAGAAAGAACCAACTCTCTGTTTCAAAATCTTGAAAAGATCCTGTTTTTCTTGAGCTTTAAATAGAACTTTGGGAGTTTGTCTTCTAATTGGAGAGGTTTTATGAAGACATGAGTAGTTTTAACTTTCTTTTTAAAGGTTTCGTTTCTTTACATCATTTTTTAAGCATCTTCACCACTTTTCCTCTGTTTTTAGTACCCGGTTTATTCCTACACCTTGTTTTTTTATTCTTACATCATTTCTTTTCAATTTGAGTCCTTAATTAGGTGATTTATTAACTCCAAGTGGTAGTTAAGTATGAAAAGCAAATCGACGTAGTAAAAGCAAATGTGTAGAGATTTTCTACTGCAATACTCCTTGCCCACTTGCCCCAATTTGCACGATACTTAGCCAGGCGGCTTGTGTTTTTTTGTTTGCACAGCAGAACAGGAAATGAGACTTAAAGCCAAACTCAGTTCATTGTAGTGCAAAAACTGCAACAAGTGGGTGGATTCCAAGCTCAATACATTTCATTAGGCCGATGTCAAGTGTGGTACAGTCGTAAAGCCATTAAGTCGCTACATTTCGATGTCAAGTGTAGTACGGTCGTAAAACCATTAAGTCGCTACATTTCCATTAGGCCGACAACAATGGGGTACAGTTGTAAAGTTATCGGACGATGACATCAGCGATATGAGTTTGAAACCCTTCGGCACTAGTTTTTTTACGGATCAAAAAAAACATTTTGATTAGGGATCACAATTGTGCATGACCTATTGTAACAAGAAAGGACATTTTGCTTTTTTTAGTTTATTTAGAGCTTAGATATTGTTAGTTAATCATGTAATTAGGTGTTCATGACGTCAGAATTCATAACTTTCTTAAAAATTGTAATGAGCTGAAGTAGTTAGTATCCAGTTCCAGCCTAACAAGAATGTTTTTAGTACTTATTTAAACGAATTTTCTTGTACTAACTATTGTGTTTATATAAATTGCAGAATTATTAGTCTCGATTTTTTAATCTCTTTAATAGTTGTTCACAATCATGCAGTAACCCACTCAGAAATTGAAAGAACTTAGATTCTGATCAGTTTTTCTTTTTTCTTTTTTTTTTTTT
>NC_039358.1:88353675-88475837 GCF_003573695.1 Papaver somniferum
TTTTGATTTGGGAAGATACTAATCAGTTGATTAGCCAGATGTACAATTTGTTCCAGTACTAACTTTAAATTATTACTTATCATTTCCATTTTGATGCTGAAATCATGAGCGGGGTAATCTAGCTCACTGCTAAACTTCCTACCCCGGTCTTGTATAATATGGATGCATACTTGCTGGATTTGAAGGGATTACAGAGTAGAAACATTTTATCGAGGGCGACGCGGACGGATATCCAAAATCCCTGTGAAATTAAATAGAGGAAGCGCCTTCACGTTCACGTTCACCTTCATTTCTTTCTTATTTTCAGGCTTTAATACTCGTTTGGACCGTACATATTCCCTTCATCGTAGTTCATTGTCAAAATCACACACTCCATCCAGTTAAACAGTCAGTGTGGGGGGGACCTGAAATCAAAACTTGAGATTTAACTACGTGCAATCGTGTGGTTAACATCATCTCTATTACTAAAACTACACTGGTGGGACCATAAGGGCACATCATTCTAAACATAGCAATGCACGTGTGACACAAACTAAGACGTAAATAAAATCATTAGTACACAGTACCTAAGGTTAAG
This sequence comes from Papaver somniferum, assembly GCF_003573695.1. Lineage (NCBI taxonomy): Eukaryota > Viridiplantae > Streptophyta > Magnoliopsida > Ranunculales > Papaveraceae > Papaver > Papaver somniferum. Next base: position 88,354,253 of record NC_039358.1, read on the forward strand.
GTCCAGTGGCTCGTAAAATTAGCTGCTGGACCTACCGTCCTTGGTCCTTTGCCCCTCCTTAATTTTATAAGTTTTCGGATCTTTAATATTTTCGTCCTAATTGCCTTGCCTAATACCTCTATTGTCTTTGTGCTCTTTTTTTTAATGTGGATTGTGGACGGCTAGTGATACTATCCCACGTGTAATCTAATTATTGGTTTCCATGTGATGATATACAGTATACTTTCGTTATCCATAAATAGTTTATGTTTCAAGTTCACCAAATCAGTAAATTTTTTATCTTTAACGTGCAATGACCGACATTATTCGATATCGATATGACACTGCACGGATATTATTTGTATCCAAATGTCAAACAACCAGTGCATAAGAGATTGTATAAATCTCTTGAAATTATTTAATCCAGCTAGGTACTATTAACTATTATACGTTTTCATTGGCAATGAGGTTGTTACTTTCCTTATCCGGAAACGGTCGATATGAAACGGATTTCAAATTGCGAATTCGTGCACACTCTTTAACGAGTGTATATTTCATATTTTAATTTCTATCCTCGATTTAGTTTAGAGAATTATGTAACGAAGGTCGTGATTATAAACATGAAAATAATGAGATCATCAATTAAAAAATCAACCAATTAGAAGAATATGTGAAATATACACTTGTTGGAGGAGTGTGAACAGATTTGGACTCAAATTTAAGAGTCGGTCTTGTAAGTCCTATCATGTCCCGATTTTTAACTCTTCTTCCGAATTGATTAGTCCAAAAATATCTATCCAAAATAATTATGGAAGTCATTTTCGGATATCAAAACAATTATGGAGTACTTAATTAAGTTAACTAAAGTAAAAACTGTCTGTTTCATTTGTGTCCTTGAAAACATTAAATTTTAAAGTTACCTACCAACCCACTCGTGCGGTTGCTAGAGTTAAAGGACTGACAAAGTAAGGTAAAACTGTAGAACATGCAGCAGAACCAATCATTACTGTCGCGCGCTACTAGTTCATCTAACTTTTGACAAGTGTCGGGTAATGATAGGCTACCTTGGAGTATTACCGCCACTGGAACAAAGTGGAGGAGGCAAGATTAGATGCTTTCACCCTCAACAACAACGTACTTTAACGTTGGCCGTTACAGCTGCAAAGTTTGTTCGATGAGGCTGGTTGCGGTTGGGATATATGCCGAGTTTAAAGCTGGAAATTAAAGGAAGAGGTAGAAGAGAATAAAATCAAACGTCAATGCAACAATAGATCAAGGACCAGGAAGCAGAGAAAGGCAGCATTGCTAATTGGGGTATCACTGATGACCTTAAGGCCAATTCCTATGGTAATGTACAAGTCCAATTTTTTGTTAAGCCAGGTGGATGGCCAAATAAGTTTCTCCATTATAAGAACAGAAGTGGACGATTGATCATCAAGCGTTAGGGCTAGGAACACTCGCTCGCATGTGTAAGTTACACGCGGCGTTGGTAGAAAAAACGTTGGTGTGCAAGACACAAACGCGGGTGTGAGAAACAAAATCGTCAACCGTCTATTATCCAGCGTCCATATTTTCAATGTTATAATTTTCAAAATTATAAATTCCTTCGACCCAATTCATTTTCAGTCACACCACTTCTTTTTCCTTCCTCTAAAACTCTTCTAAACCAAATTTTTTTGATGCAATATGAGCAACTTAATAAGAAAAGCGGTCAATTTGTAAAGAAGAGAAGAGATCGAAGAAATAAACCGGTACCGCGGCCTGCCACAGGTGTAGATTATTCTCAAAATTGGGAAGCGAAGTTTGCGTCGCCGAGTGTCGTTGCTGCTCCATCATTAGTCCAAGGTCATGTATCGGGGCATCAAGATCGGTTTGAGGGTTATTATAGAATGAGAGGTGGGTTTTCAGATTTAAAGGTTGTTTATGAAGGTCTACCCCCTCAAGTTCGAGAAAGGGTTGGCAGATATCCCTGGCGTGCGCTTTATAGTGTGAACCCTAGAAGACACAACAACAGAATTACGACAGTATTGATAGAAAGGTGGTGACCGACGACGCACACGTTCCATTTTATGGATTTTGAAATTGGTAAGCTAGTTTAACTTAACTTAAATTTTATTTTTTAAATAATTATTAAATAATCACAAGAATTAATTATAGTTGATATTATTCTTGTAACATGAATTAAGCCCCTTGATTTGTATTTCATTTGTGGGATCCCAAGTGGAGTGGGAGATCCGGCACCATACAACCAAGATGAAAGGATATCAAATAGTAAATGGAAGATGCTTCTTCCCTTGTTTATAGAAGCAGATATATGTGAACATCATAAAGAATTGAAAGGAGGTGGGATATTATGTTCAACGTTGAAGCTTTTCCTTACCCAAAGCAAAAACCCAGAAAATGTAGATGACTATCCTGAACTCGAAAGGGTGTTTATCTTATGGGTACTGGGTCAGACATTCTTTCCAAACTCAACTTTTATTTCTCGTGTTGGTTGACTTGAAGCGTTAGAAGATCTTGATAAAGCACCAGATTATGACTGGGGCTCTGCAATTTTAGCAGAAATGTACTTTGGGCTTGATCAAGCGTCCATAGGTATAGTCAACTTCACTGGTTTCTGGGGCATCATAGAGGTAAATATCAAAATTATTATTTTTTAAATTTAAATAATTTTTATGAACAAATGTAGATTAAGTCAAAATACTAAAATTATGGAGTAATTTACAGTATTGGTGGTATATACCTACTTCTGTGTTCGTAAACCAATCCTTAAAGACAATACCCATAGATTTCCAATCTTGGACATGTACGTCTCGACCAACTGGGTGAAGGACACTGGCAGCGACGTCTCAGGTTCCAGTTTTGTTCAGAGGTTTTATCAGATGACTCGGAGCCACAAAAATATTGTTGTTTACCCTTACATTGATTTTCATGAGTATGGTGGTAATGATGGAGAACGTATTCTTGATTATTCTCTCCGTAGAGTTGTTTATTACACTCCAGATTTGATTAAAGGGGTTTGGTACCTGAGAGAAAGACTGCAGTACCAAATACAAGGTATATATGCAATTGCATTTAACCTACCAGCACAAATGCAAACCTCTGGATCAGATTTTGGTCGGCTGTGAAGAATCAACTGGGAGAGGTATGAATTAAATACATAGAGGAATATTGGTGAAGCGCAGTATGCCACCTTGTACGGGTCGGTTGCGAAGCCTGTAATTGGGACACACAACATGCACATCTATGGGTTTGATTTCCTAAGGTTATCATGCCTGGCTCATGATGCAAATATCGTTCCTAGCCAGCCACCTCCAAAAGAGCCATGCTTTATGACTTACCCCACCACGGGTGCAAGTTCTTCATCATCTTCGTTAAATATGCCTGAAATTCGTTGAGAGATGCCAAGTATTACTTCACAAGGTGAGCTAACCACGATCCCCACTGTTTCCCAAGCTGTGGAACATGATTATCCTTACTACAATGTGACTGCCAGTTACGAAGAGTTGAAGAGCCAACTGAACAATATGTATTGGCTGAATCGACAAATAGAGGCTATACACTTGGGTGTGTGTCGGAATGACACGAGGACACAATGTTTGGATTGAGCCAAACTGTAAATGATGATGGGCGTTCACCGTCTACGGATTCCACCAGGAGCAACAGATCATTGCCCGATAGTGATAATATAGTGGTGGGAGAAACACAAGTACGACAGAGTTCTTCACCACAAGTACCGCACAGTACTTCACCACAAACTGTGCATGTATCTCAACCTCAAGTAATGCAGCTAGATCCTAGGCGCATTTCTTCATCCTTCTCTCCCTACAACCCAAATGATTGCTACACTGTTACACCACCACCACCACAACAACAACAACAACAACAACAACAAATATCTTATATGTTTGGAGGACCGAGTGCTTTCCAGCCGAGTGCTTTCCAATCGCCTAATGTTGTTCAACCAGTTTTTCCACCTTATGGAAATTTAGTTAATATGTTGGTAGTTGAGGATATCCTAGGTCTTGGAGAATTATTGACTCCATAAGATAACAATGTGGGAGTTAGCGATGAGCGACTTTACAGGGATTGTAATTTTTAATTCTGCTACATTTGTAATTCTAGTTTTAAAAGTACGACGGTTTGACTTAAATGAAATTACATATGTTTAAAATTAAGCGTTTTACATTAGCTTCGTTGAATTACATATGTTTAAAATTAAGCATTTTACATTAGCTTCACTGAATTACATATGTTTAAAATTAAGCATTTTACATTTGAACGGTGAGAAGTACTAGGTGGAACAAAAACTTCAAAGAAGCGGTTGAAATTGTTCAACACCTTAAGGATTTCGAAACGAAAAGTCACATTTTTCCATCTTCTCCTTTCATACAAAGATCTTCTTACAATCTCAGCATCAGTTTCACCTCTCAGTCTATATCGATTGACTTGCATAGTTAAATCTACAAACTCATTTACTTCTTTATTAATTGTACCAAAATGGTTTTTTATTTTGCATATAGCACGACGACTCGGATTACAGGTGTCACTACAGAACCCGTCGTGAATAACCGCCCAGAAATTCACCCATGGATAGTTTGCTGAAGCAAGCTGAGTAAATAAAAAAACATAGTTTCTGCAAATAGATTCATCTTCTTCTTCAGTATACGGAGCTCGCGGAACTAACAAGGGCCAAGACATTTTCTTTCGACAAATTTGTTGAATTCAAGAATTGAAGAATTTTTTTAAGCTCAGAGAAGAAGAGTAAAGAAGACCAGATGTGTGAATTTGGAATTGAAATGGGGAATATTTATAGAACTCAAAATTCTAACCGTTGGATGACAAGGATTTTCATCTGTCCAGATTTAGCCGTTGGTTGTTTTGTGTCAAACGCTGGAGAATTTAGTAGAGACGCTGGCGTGTGAAGTAAACACGGGCGGTTTTGTGACAAACGCCGGCGTTGTTGGCTCACACGCCAGCGAGTATGCCATGATCGCCCGACCATCCTTCGAGCACGCACCTGTTCTTTCATCTCACTCAACAAACCAACAAATTTGTTCATCCGTTTTCATGTTTGTTGAATCCATAGTGGGATCAAAACGAACAAATCTTTGATTTGCTGAGTCCATAGGAACTGCTCTAAGGTACCAAATCTCATAGGTTTTCTAATATGTATTATATGAGATTTGGTACCATCCTCAGTAAACTAGTACCCCATTTGAAGCCATGTAAAAACAGGTGTATGGACCTTATGTCTCTTAAATCAATCTCGATCCAATTAGGGTCAAGCGCCTACGAAAAGATCGTACTTAAAAGGTGAGGGCTTGTAAGTGTAAGCTACGAGTTTTTTTCCTTTGTGGTGCTAAGTTGGCATCCACGTCCTAAGATATTCAAATTAAGATCGAACGACCTACTAGAAGCAATGTTACTCCTAGTACAAATTCTCTTTCTCCATACATTATATTAGATCCCAGTACCTTTGCTCGTGGGATACCATGATAGCATAAAGGCCAGCAGATTCTGTTACTGACCTTCCATCCCAAGAAGGCTAATAGAAAAATACCTAAGCTGCCATTCAGGGTATAAAGTATCGTCGATCTTACTAATCTGTTCTTCTAATATCCTAGTTCTAATTCATGTCATGACACCTAAATTTTCTTACACAACAAGAAAGACCAGAGTGAGCTTAAAAATATCTGCTTGGAAAAACTTATCTTCTTTTGATCGATAATGAATTTAGTGCTGACGAGTTTCAAGTTTAGGTAGTTGATATAATCACCTAAGACTTTTTTATGGTAGTATATAATACTGACTTCAACTGTCCATTCCTTATCCCGAAAAGCTTATTTTTGGATTCGAACGACAAACCTATATTTTTTAAAACGTCCTTTAAGTGTGTTCCTTTTTTTGAAAAACTCGCTATGAAAAATTGTTGGTAAAGAAGAAATAAAATTGAGACCTACATAAAATTAGAACTCCCAAGAAAGGAAATACAAGTGAAGATAGAAAAGATCCTCGGATCACGTTAAGCGTTTATTTTTATAACTTGATACAAGAGATTTTAAATAAATCCCATGTTTTGGATTAGCGCTTTTCCTTTTAAGACCATACAAAGCATGTTGGATACCATCTACAGAAAGGGAACAAGATATTGTTCCTTTTGGACTCTTGAGTATCATTCACCACCATATTTCTCCAATGTCGAAATAAATGGATACGTTGAATAATTATTATATTCTTTATCATTATATATGTCTAACATCATAAATTTATTAGCACCAACACTAGAAATTATTGCTAACATCTCAGAGGAAATTTGTCTGCTATCGGCCATCTTTGCGTATAAATATATTTTTTCTTCTCAGATCAATCAGACTATCGTGTTGCTTCCTAAATACTAAATAAAAGCTGAGTGTATGCTCATATGATTTAGATGTCGAATAGAAGAAGTGTTAAAGCATTGCTCGGTTGGACCCACAAGTTTTGCTATCTCATACTTGTTCTCAATGTTAGGTGATCAAAACAATATCTTGATTTCTAGTCTACCAAGTCAAGTCTCAGATTAGTTTAGAATTTGGAGTTGAGTATCAGAAGATCGACGAAGATATTTGTAGAACTTCTGTACCATATATGTGAAGACTGAACAATTCTATTTTACTCACTATCTTACCATTCTATCTATGGAGACTATGTCCTATGACTTCTAGTAGATTTATAAAGAAGAAGTTTTGAGTCAAGTTTGTCTTGTGAAAAATCTCAATAATATGATTCTAAGTAAAGATGTTTAACGGTCCTTAACAATATTAGTTCTATGAATTAATTTGTGGATCAATTGAAAATTGCCATGCAAATGATTTTATAACTTGGGAATGTTTCAAACATCATAAGAGAAAACTATTGAACTCATTGATATTTCTGCTCAAGGTAGGTTGGCAAACTAGTTTGCAAACCATATATATGAAGGTTGGCAAACCAGTCCGCAAACCGCAAGTTCAGTTGGAAATAGTTCACGAACCCGGTTAGCAAACCGTGGTGAACTAAATTTCAAAGTTGGTATAATAGGATAGCAGTTGGTGAACCCGGTTTACGAACCTGTAGGGTTGGAAAACCCAGTTCACGAACCGTTACACCCTGACTCGTGAATAAGCCATGCGGTTAGCGAATCGTACTACCAACTGTCTCGGTTTATATTTTAGTATATGCTCAAAGACTTATTTTTATAATATGTTTATCATTACTAGAACCCTCTTAAACGCTTGTAAGACTTCATTGATCACTTGAGCACATATGTGTGTGCATCATGATTAAACTCTTAAGTGTTTGAATGATATCAAAATTACTTTTAGCTCTTTGGATAACTTGCCGAACCGAATGGTCATTATACATGGTTTCGTAACCGGGCCTAAGTGTATATTCTTCTATTGTATTTTTCAAAAATATGTTTTGCTTGATTCTCAAGTTATCTTAGCTTGAATTCTAAGCAACCCCTGGTCTTGGAAAAACTACAAATATAGAGATACTCTTTCAACTGGAAAATAAATCTCTGATACTTTGTCTCCTATTTGATTCTAGAGTCTTCCTCTATTGACCTAAGTTTCATCTGAGAAACATAATTAGGTCTACAACTAAAAGACCCCGCTTTAGGGATTCGTGAAGCCAGGTCCGACTATCTTTACCTTGATAGTTCGTGTATCCCGATCTTGCTTTTCTGTTATCGAGGTTCTCATGATCTCTTTCAGGCAAGATAGATAGAAATCGCAAAGTTCTTTTCGCCACTGACTTTGTTATTCCTCAAGATAGATATCTGAAACTAATCTTAGTTGATCTTTTGAAGATTGTTCTTGAGAGGTGGTTAAGAATCTAGGCTGCTATTCGGGAGTCGTAACATCAGGATTTGTGAGGTTTACTAGATTTGTATATTGCAAACAGATTTCCACACCTTGATATTTATCTAAATGGAAATCAAATAGGATTATCTATTAGAGGAAGATTGGTATCAAAAATCTTCACTTCTGCTGAAGAAACTCTTAGGTTGTAAAAGACGTCATCTAAAGGAATCAAGTGCGTAGATCCTTGCGAGGTTGAAGAGACGAAAGGAGCGTGACTGTAACTGAATCGCCTGGAGGGTGGGTTCGGTCCCAACTACATTCCAGTCCGAAGTCTGATAGTAGGCTAGTGTCCGAAGGCTGAGAATTTTTCTATTGCGGTTGGGGAGTACCTAGACGTAAACTCGACCTATGATTTTTTTTGGCTATTAGAACTTCCGGAGTTAGGAAATCCCAACTGTATAAAGTACTTATCGTTAAAATTTCTTATTTCCCCAACCTTAGAAACCGTTTACTGTTGGGATTTTATAGTTTTTCAACCGTAATGAGCGGTATACGGTTGGAAAAATAAGAACTTCTAGTCGCAATTTGTTTCAAAAACCCAATTTTAAACTCTAACTTGATCTAATCTCACCTATTTAACAAATCAGAAGCAGAAATAAATAATGGGTTAATCTCCTTTATGTAGTAGCAGTCGTTTCTGGAACATTAACTTTTGTTTCAACTCCTTCATTCACCAATTCTCCATTTTCGGATTCTACGTCTTCATTTGAAAATATTCAATCGAATTCACTGCATTTTTACGTTCTTTTTGATTTCAGTTGTTATCTTTGTTCACTTACTTTGTCTCATCATGTTTTGTAGAAAATAATTTAATTGATAATGAATAATTTTAAAAATCAGAAAAAAAAGGAAAAAAAAGGATGGAGAAAAAAGGGTGATGTAGAAGAAGAGGACATGAATAAGAGGAAAAGATATGTTAGATTTAGGTTTGTTTTGTTGTTTGTTTTAGAATTAGATTTAGTTATAAGGGAAAAAAAATATTTTTGAACGTCTGCATAGTTGGATCCCTATCATATCTGAGACATTTTAACCCATTGCAGCCCTTACAATTTTTTTTTTGCCCCAGTAGCAAGATTCTTCTGGAAGCCCCAATAGTTACTTTCTTTTGAAACATGAAGCCGTATCTGTATCATGCCAATACCTATACAGACACCTACCGGGTTGGTAGTTGATAAACTAGTCCCTGTTCGCAGTAGGGGTCGAATGAGTACACACGTATGTAATTATCTACCAATCACTGAATATCAGATACGAATCAAGATGATTAAGACCATTCATGGGCAGTAGGCGGTAGCCGCATTAGCTACCTACCTAACTTCTCTGGCTACTTATTGACTTGTCATCGATGTATTAAATTTAAAATCACTTGTGAAAAGATATGTTCACAGTTGACTAGCAATCATGTACTATCCCGTACATACATGATGCACGCGGATATAGCTTGCCGAAAGTAGATATTGGCATTAACCACCGTCCACCATCTCCTTACTTGCACCAACTTTATGGCTTATGAGTTGTTAGCCCCAAATCAGCCAGCTTTGGATTTCAAACACCAGTTATATGTAAGTCAAAGTAGGAGTAGTAAGTCAAAGTAGGTGTAGTACATTAGTTAGTGGTGCATTCATTGGTCAACTATTTTAAGGTCCTTCATGGCCGCTAACAAAAGTCAGCCAATCAAAAGAAAAAAAAAAGATCACTAATTAAAGCCACTACTAGTTAGAAGTTAGAACTTAGAAGAATGTGAAATTTGGTGTGCAGAAGAAAAACAAAGTAGTTGGCGGCAACTAGTTTGGAATTTTAATTTGAACTCTGTAAAAAAATTCAGCTTGGAAGGGAACCCCCCTCTTCCTGTGATTTTCTTACCATGCGTAAAAAGTGAGCTTGAAAACGAGCATGCATATCCTTTTCGTAAGGAAAATGGGCACGTCATTTTCCTTGACTGTCCGTTAATATTGAAAAAGTATCATAAAAAGTGTTGGGTTGTTTTGTGTTTTCGTTAGTGCTTCTTTTGTCCAAACTTATTACAAAAATGAGAATTCTCATGTGTGTTCGTTTTGGGGAGAAAAAGAGGATGACCGACCGGGATGGACTATGAATCGGAGAGTGAAGACAAAAAATGAGAGAGCGATTTAACAAGGACCCCAAAAATATTACAGACAACGACTTTTAGACTATTATTTATATTCCAAACGGGACGTGGCTTCACTATCTTCTTGATTCACCACCATTGAACAGTGATCGAGCACCAAACCAGTCAATCATCAGCTTTTAATAAGCTGATCATAATCATCATCCTTGACTAATATTTCCATGTTTTATCGTTTTCAATATCCCTTCTTTCAACAATCGTCTCCATTAACTTGTGTGTACGTGGTTTTTTTTCTTTCATACCATGTGGAGTGCATGATAAAACCAGAGACTGCGGCTAGACTAGGATAGGTTTCAAGTCTCAATAATGTGCGCCCTACGGCTACTGATCAATAAAGGTCCGAGATTTCAACTTTTCTGAGTGAATATATTCTGTAAGAACAATATTGTCAGAACACAAGGAGAAGGAGAATATTTCATAGAACACAATCCATGAGCATTTCAGCACAAAGCTGGCTCTTATCAGTTAGACCTTTCATTTCATATACACCTCTATAACCAAAGGCCAGGAGGCCCAGGACTATAACCGAAGGATATCAGCAGATGCAACCTAATGTAATTGTGTCTTCTTTATTTGAAAACCCATATCAAGAAATATTCCTTGGAACAATATCATGTAAAGTGAATCTAGTACTCAGGTGTCTCCTTACGTTCGTGTACTCGGGAGAAAAGTAGATTTCTGAGACTTTTTGAGTGCGTACATGGATTACACATGAGAGCACAATCAAAAGTTGATTTCAAATTTACCTTTTAGTTTCTATAATTTTGGCTAACACCTTGAAAATATGATATCTTAAGGTGGCGCCACATTGAGAAGAGTTCAATAAAATTCATTATTGGAACAAAAACCGCAGGCCTACACAGAGAAACAAGTAGATGGAAGTGGAAATAATGAAGGAATGGGCCATAATATCTTAGAAAATTGGTAGTGTGTCTTCTCACGTCCATGAAGAGTAGTAACAGATCATAGATTCCAATCCCTTCTTCTTTGGCTTTTCTGTAAAGTTCTCTCAATGTGATCAGTGAGTGAGTGGGCATGAAGTACCTAATCCTTTTAAGCATAAAAGAGAGATTAGGGAATAACACCACTTTAAGTCTCTACAATCTTTACTTGAGTTTTATGTAAGCTAGCTACAAGTTGTTTCAGTGATCATCTGGATGTGAGATATTCCTAAGATTTTACAACTTCTTTTCTTATGACATGACATTAAAAAGAAAACCCTATGTTGTATCTGATAAAAATAACCATGAAACCTCCAGAATGATACCTAGTGCAACAACACAGATCCAAGTTAGTAGATATCAGTCGACGAATATTATTACACCCTGCATTTCTCATATTCGGATGTTGTGCGAATTTTGGCACATCAACTGGTGTTATTAGTACGCCATGCATTACAGGTTTATGATACAGCAAACCTGTAACTTTTTTGATAGAAATGAAAAACAAGTGTAAAGTTGTGGTCTCCAATCTCCATCTATAGTCGCACGCACAAAATTTTCGAAAAAAGATTGTTCCCTTTGAAACCTGCAAACCCACTTTCTTTTTCTTTATCTTTTCATTTGAAGATTTAAGGACATATTGATGATTTTGATCGACTAATTGGACTTGAAAACTTTCTTTCACATCAGTGGAATCGTGGGGAGAAGCACTAATAAATCAGAATGATGATTAGGTTTTTCTTACCTCACCTCTCATAATTAAGAAGCAAATTTTGATTATACAACTATCAAAGACATCTTAACTCCATCTTTATGGTTTCATTCATGATCTGACACCCTAGATCCCAGTCCATATTGGAGGTGTGAGTAATGCCAAGAAGAGGACCCATTTTGATTGCATCCAAACTCCAATCATTAACATAAATGCATATTAAACAACACAAGTTCTTGCGGAATTTCTAACTTTTGGGTTTTGCCAACCCAGCTATTTTCAGACTCATTTGAAAAGAAAAGAAGATAACAACAGTTTGAATTGTCCTAGAACACCCACCACAAAAGACAACCCTAGAGAACAGAATTGGACCTAACTAATTATCCGTCTACAGCTTTCAGTTTCGAGTGTGAAATCAAAAGCAGAAGCCAAGGTGATCCAGCAATAATTATGGGAGCCCCTAATTAAAGGGCCAGACCCTGCACTTCTCGAGGGCACCAACTTGGCGTGGCCCAGAGTCATTCACTAGATATACAAGAAAAAAAATAGTTTATGTCTGCCACCATGACCATGAAATTTAGGTAATCCATCACTTCGTTGGTTCTTATACATTGTGAGTTGGTTAGGGTTAATGTAACCGAAAAGGAGATGGTCATGCCAGCACAAGTTTTAGGACAATCCAAAATGTCAAAGGTGTCTAGACACAATAAAATACAATAAGTTATAGATAAGATCATATCCACTGGGTTCAATCAGAGAGGTAGAGATAATACTCTCCATGCCTTATTCTCTCTAATATCTGTTATTATTGGAATGCATAATCGAGTCCCTGGACCCTGATAGGTTTTGATTCCAAAATAGTAAGTCAGTTGGAGTGTTGCAGAAACTTTTATGCTGGATGAAACAAGTCCTATATAGTGATGCAAAGAACGCGGGACAAAAAACCAACCACATAAGAAATTCATATTTTGCCATGATCAGTTGGTACTTAAAACAACAGTTTAAACTGAAATGAACCAAGTTGAATTCTGCCATGTTCCATATAATAAATTGTCTATATAATTCTCAGCTCAATAACTACGTTTTCTGTCTCAATCTTGGAAAAAGTATTACATTTAATAACCCATCCAAGTGTAGTATACCCATTTTTGGGTAAAATTCTACAACTAAGAAACAAGAAAGAATATGCCTATAACAGATTGAGATTAAGCTCGAAATGTAAGATGTTTACATGACAATAGTGTTTGGTATGCAGGTTTTCATGGGTTTCAGATGTTGCCTATAAAGTTGGGAGGGGAGACAGGAAAAAAAACCATACCATCTTTTCTGGAAGGACGCCGAGTGTCACTGCTACCCGAGAACGGATGGTGATGCATCTAGCCAGCTAACAAACATATATGGTTCAAGGGAAAATAGTGATTCCCGGTTGACCAACACAAATAGGATTGGACAACTTTGAAAATCTCCTTCAAAACCTGGCTGATCTTTACATGGACAATGGTAACAGCAACCGTCTCTCCCTTTTCCTCGCTAATTTTCTCTGCCTAGAAATTTTCAGACATACTGGAAGCAGGATTCCAAGACATATGATGAAAACTGAGATCTTGAAGTTTCTGAAGTAAAATGCTACGTATGTTGATACTAGAAGTACTGTAAAAAGTAAAGCCCACAAGAGGGCTACTGCAACATCAGCCCTGCAAGTATCAATAGAAGTTTTGAGTTTTATATAATACAAGTACTAATCAGATGAACAGATGTATGGTGTGATACAAAGGAAGTTGTAGAAAGAACAGAACATTTACAAAACTATAGAGGTTTAGAAAGAGAGAAAACAAGTCAGACAAAGAATAGGTAAATTCAGTTTCTATAAGGTACAACGCAATCAACCTGGAACGCAACTCCAGAGAGACAACTAGGTGCATTTTCAGGCTGCTTTCATGTAGCATTTACCAAGATGTACTTTGAATAAGCCACTAAACGAGATCTATAATGTAATATTGTCACTTAGCCTCACATAATGCAAAGAAACTTTCCCAAGTATCCCAAGGTCAAAGGACCACCTTGTGTGCTGCACCGTTGAGCCAGATATTAAAGGTCCCCTGACCAACAAAGAATGCTGGAAAACACCATAAGAAAGCCACTGGCCTTTACATCTTTTTTATGAGATTCACTTCCTAATCCTTCAACCAAGAAAGATATTTTATGAATCTCAGAGAAACTTTACTATCAAATGAGCTACTTTATGTACATTTTTCAGATGCTACTTAGGCACAATTTCACGTGTAAGAGACCTAAAATGTGCAATACCTACTGTCAAGTGTTGGAAGCCCAGCCTATTTACCTGCAAAAGGTGCATAATATAAAATAATTAAAAAAAAGTCTCCATGTACAGATGTACTCATGAGGGAATACCCTAGAGATTCTCATACGCCTTCGTTTAGGATCCTTATTGCCATTCAGGCCAGAACAAGCTTCTATAACTTGTAAATGAAAAGGTTCAATACACAGGTGATCACAGCAGTATACGTGCTTGTAAAGCATGAATGTATTTTAAAGCTGGGTAAATCTAAGCCTGAGATTACTGAACCACATTTATCCATCGAGCTTTTCTTTTGGCGGTAACAGATACTTGGATTCTTAAAGCCATACATGCTTTGATGATCAGATGAAATTTAAAAAGGACAGATCACTAAGACAACATAGCGTATCATCTTTGATTTCGTTTGACATTTAATCCCGGACAGTCTGAACTGTTAACAACATGACAATATACCCTAATGTTGGATTTAAAGAACAGTAAGAGACAATTATATATACATCTCTGATAGCAGCTGGAGTTGGACATCTGGTAACATTGATAATTATACCTACAGCTCTGGTAACTGTCTAACAAATTAACCCCATGACGTATATGTACAAAAGCCAGCTCCTTTGGCAACAACAACAGAGTACTTACAAACCAAATACTTAGTCTTCTCACACGTCATTGAGGTATGCTACCATTATTTCATTACGAACTCAGATACTTCTTATTAACCTATCCCCTTGTTTGTTAATAAACGTCTTCATAACAAACTTTGTAAGGTCACATCTGAATGTGAACATTAAATTGTCTACCATTACAGTGAACAGAATACAGATCGGTGTAAATCACAGATTCCTCTAAGCCAAAATTCACATTGCACACTGCAACTTCAGTTTTCTAAACATCTAAAAGAATTGCCAGACCACGTGTACACCAATACTCGAAGAAGCATACATAATCAAGATCAGATTGGGAGGAATCTACTTATGATCTTCCCAGACCTACAACACATAATCAAACACTTGAAGATAATCTAGAAATCCCACAGTTGTAGTCGTTGTTTTAGTCGTCTAACTAGTAACTACTGTTATAACTTAATTTCTAAATTTCTAACATCAACTAGGGTTTTATCTTCGTCATAATTCAACTATCAGAAAACAAACGCAACAAAGAATTCAACTTGTAATCAACAGAATAATATCAAAAGGGAAATCCCCTCATAATACAATAATTAAAAGAAAGAGATTTGTACCTGGTGATAATTTGGGGTTTGGGAGAGAAGAAAGTAAGCTTTGCCCATTTATGTTGAGATCGAAGCTGATAATCTCTGAGTTGCTCAACAAGTTTAGAACGCGTTATCATTTCTCAGATCGGAGATTTTACTCCGACCTTTATCTCAATCGAAATTCAAACAAAATATTCCAAAGCACAGCTGCGCAGAATTCAGATTGATTGATTGATTACTATGAAAAAAAAGAATCAGAATTTTTCTGCAATTTGATCGGTCTAAATTATAATTCTGCAATAAATAATCAGATTTTTTAACACGAGGTTAGATTTCTGAAAACAGATGAATCGAACCCCAATTTGTCTGAAAAGTACATCCTGTCGCGCAAATTACAGCAGTAGTGACACCGAGTTGAAACTGTTGGGTTGATTCTATTCTCTCTCTAGTCTATACTGGCATAGACCTTCTTCTAACTTACGCCCTGCTCGCGTGTGTGAATATGTTGTAGTTACTACGGGCACCCGCGTAGGAGATGGGAGCTTCTACGGACTTTTCTCGCAAGCGAAATTCTGCACCAACATTTGATATGTTGGGAAAGATAAAGAAATAGAAAACTACAAGGCTGCTAAGAGCTAAGAGCGTCCACAATGGAACCACCATGTTAAAACCAAAAACTAAAAAATAATTGGGTTTGGAAGTGTTTCAACCAGGGACGACGGGCCTAGCAAGGGGCTGATCCGGGCTATAACCTGTCCCTACATTAGGCAAACAAAAAATTTGTTATGTAGATTTTTCCAAAATTAGTGGTTAGCCCTCCTTAATTATATTTTGGCTAACGTATTTTCTTTGCCTAATCAGCTTTAGCTTATGTTATGAGAGAATTAAGACAAATACCTTCTTTAAAACATATTTTTTTCTTCCATTTGCCTTTCCTAAATTATGAATCTCTTTATCCAATCGCCTTTGTTATAGAGTTTATTTATTTTCGTCTTTCATTTGTCTATCTATCTAGAAATTTATGGATAAATCTCAATTATTACCTGGTTCGTTATGGAAAAAGTTGCGGCCTTCGGTCGCATTGGCAATCGTGAATGTTCCAGCCCTACCCAGAGAAGATTTCTGGGTTCGTCCCTGGTTTCAACACAACGGTGTGGAGCAAAATTATAGTCAGGCGCAGTTTTAATGTCCGCCAGAAATGAAGAATACATTTTATTTCCGTCCCATAGACAGACAGACGTACACTTAAACGCCTGATTGGGGCGTAAATAAAATCTGCGTCTGATATCCGACGGATATAGAAGTTACGTCGCACATGGAGCGTACCACCTGGTGACCGCCTGTATGAAGAGCGAAGTTTAAAAGTCCGCCCCATGAGGCATAGCTTCAACATACGCCTGAATCAGGCGTAACTTAAATGTTCGCCCCTCTAAATTTTAGAGCGTGTCAGTCCTACGTGTGTGTGGCTTTGTCAGTTGTAAAGAAAAAAAAAAGAGTCAGTGTTAGGAAATAATAAGAGTGTGGGTTTTTCCCTTCTCTAGATTCTTCTTAGTGTTTTTATCTCTTCACTTGTAAACCTTATTCTCAGCTCTTTTCCACTGTGATGAAGGTATGAACAATTCAAGCACTGTAATTTTACCCGACACATCGATTTTATTAGAATTATTTCTGACGGGTGGGGCGTTGATAATATATGCGCCCCATACAGGCGTTCAACAACTCATGCGCCCCATGTGGGGCGAAGATGCAAACTGCGCCCCATCGGGCGGACCTTCAAATTACGTTTGATTCAAGCGTACATTTCTTTTACGCCTGACTGCGGCACGGAGTTAGAAGTTACGCCCCGTTTCAAACGTAGATATTATTTATGCCTGTCAACAGACGCATTTTTAATATCCGCCCCACTATATTTGGTTTTACTCCAGCTTCCAGACCAAATATACTCCGAAACTCAGAAAAATCCGACTAAATTTAGTTTTACTCCAGCCCGCTATGATGGAATTTTCGACCAAATATGCGTTTACTCCACTTTATGGGGGTACCATTTTGCTTGGGAATGCGTACCAACCCAAAGGAAATTGTGTTTTTTGTCTTATATGTATATTGGTACACCCCCAAGCAAAATGGTAACCCAATTAGCGGCCTTGGAAAGCTAGAGTGAAAAAAGAGGCCCATCCTATTCAACGAGTAAAATAAATAATAGCCTCTATTTTTTAAGGCCAGACACAAAGGTATCCCTGTAACAATGAGAATGAGATTATTTATAGATATTCTTAATAAAAATGTATGTTTATAACAGTCATGTGATGATCATTGTGTTTGAGTCACTAAAATATGTCAAGAAAACTCAAGAGAGTAAAACCTGAACAATGAGACTTAGAATAATTTTGGATGTGCATATGTTGCCCCGTTAAGACCTTGACAAGGAAAATTCAGTGGGACGAAACCTTGACGAAGCAAAAAAGTGTCAACGCAATAAGTCCTATAAATTACCTTTTACAAAGATGCTTCCCCTGATGGATACTTCAGCGAATCTTGGCTTACACGTTTTTAAGTCGATGGATTCTAATCTTGTGAACCAATTTCTTGAGTATTGAAGTTGGTAATGCTTTGGTGAAGAGGTCTGCTAGGTTATTACTTGAACGTACTTATTGAACATCAATCTCACCATTCTTTTTTAGATGTGTTAAGAAAAAATTCGGAGAGATGTGCTTCGTCCGACTACCTTTAGTGAAGCCTTACTTTAGTTGTTCAATGCAAACGGTGTTTTCTTCGTACAGTACTATTGGTGGCTCTTTGATTGACCAAAGCCCACATGATTCTTGAATATGATGCATTAATGAACCTAACCAAAGACATCCACGACTTGCTTCATGGATTACTAGTTACTCATAATGGTTCATAGAGGCAGCTGCAATTGTTTGCTTTACTGACCGCCAAGATAGAGTTGTATCTCCATAAAAGAAAATTCCAAGTTTGTGATCATCCTTTGTATGAATCAAAAAGATAACCTACATTTCTATATCTATTTAGCTTTGATTCAGAGCCACAAGGATGAAATAAACCTAAATCAACAGTACCACTAAGATGCAGAAATAACTGTTTGACTCCATTCCAGTGCCTTTAAGTTGGAGCAGAACTGTATCTGACCAACATATTGACTGAAAATGTTATATCCGGCCTTGTAAAGTTTGCAAGATACATAAGAGCACCAATTACACTTAAATATGGTATTTGGACCAAAGAGTTTTTTAGCATCTTCTTTAGGGCGAAATGGGTCTTCATATCACGACCCTTGGTGAACTCAACGGATGTGCTTTGTCCACATAAAAGCGTTTTAAGGATTTTTCCATATAAGTAGATTGAGGGAAAAATATCTTGTTAGAGCACTACTCGGTCGAACTCGCAGGTTTTGTTATCTCAATCGTATTTTCAATGCTAATTGCACAAACTATATTTTGTTTTTTAGTTTACTAAAGTCAAGTCTCGGACTAGGATTAAAGTATGGTAGTTGAGTTATAAATCATTGAATACCCTTGAAGTTTGAAGGTTGAACGACAACAGAGATATCAACAAGGATCTCATCAACAATGGTGTGTGAAAACTAATTTCATTTGTAAATCTTGTTTAATTCCACCTTTCTAATCTATCAAAACAAGTACTCACTATATGGAACATATGACGGTAAATATACATTTATGTATACTATCGAGGATATTTGAGCCCAAGTATTTAGTGATAATGGCCCTAGAAAGGTCCTCATGTTGCATCGATGAGAATATGAATTCAGGGAGCCAAGAATCAC
This sequence comes from Papaver somniferum, assembly GCF_003573695.1. NCBI lineage: Eukaryota > Viridiplantae > Streptophyta > Magnoliopsida > Ranunculales > Papaveraceae > Papaver > Papaver somniferum. Next base: position 88,373,258 of record NC_039358.1, read on the forward strand.
TCAATTCTGAATTACAACGAAGCAGTTATGAGTGATTTATTAAAGCAACACTTATTATATGTTGCTAAGGCAGTTCGTGAATAGGAAACAATCCACGAATCTTTAGTCAAATTTTTGAAGTGTCCTCTTCTAGGAAAGATGGCTATTCTTCTACATAAAATTGACTGCCATATTAAAGTGTGTGTGATGTTTTAAACTCCTTCCTTATTAAAAGACAATCACAAAAAGTCGGATTATGATGAGTAATTATTTATTTAATTATTTGCGCTAGAATTGTAACTTAGGAAAGGCTTTGAAAATAAGGAGAGTCTTGAAAAGGGAAAATAACTCATGAACTTTCTTAGGATTCAAACAACCATCCACCATAGATAGAGGGAACATGTCATCTACACAAACCATCCCTTGGAAAATTTATGTGCTTCATAGGGATGTTTTCTGATACTTCCGTTCTTTAAGAACAAGAGCGAGAAAATAAGACTTTGTTTGAGGATCGCAAAGCACAAGTTAGTAATAATCTTCTAAGGTGGTTACGCAATTCAATAATTCTTGTATATTGTAGGGTCCTTCTCTTACGATATAAAGTTATTCAAGGATTGTTAATCATAAACCCTAGATTTGATAGATTTCAATCTAAGATCATATACCAACATTAGTTGGTCGAAATCTGGATAAACTTCATATATTACAAGATATCTCTAGATATATTCTAATTGTTCTTGTTGTAGAATAAATTAGGTATCCTTACAAGTTTAGTAGAGTATATAAACCCTAATCTACAAGTTTGTTTTGATATCTACTTTTTACATAGTGGTTGTTCGATACAAGTACAAGATTTCCAAAACCTTGATTCATATTTAAAGGGAAATCGAATAGGTGTTTTGTGAAAAAGATATATAAAAAAATCCTTCACCGAGGTTGAAGCAATTCTTAGGCTGTAAAGGACGTCAGCTAAGGAAATCAATTGCGTAGAACCTTGCGAGGTTCAAGAGACATAAAGAACACGACTGCAGCTAAATTACTTGGAGGGTTAATTTAGTCTCAACTACATTCCAATCCGAAGTGTGATAGTAGGCTAGTGTCTGTAGCGGCCTAATACAGATTGGTGTTCAAAGTTGGACGGGGTCCTTGGATTTTTCTGCGAGTGCAATTTCCTCGTTAAAATTTTTTCTCTGTGCGTTGCTGAAAATGCGGGGGTCTAACAACCATACACAACATTTCGTTTGGAAATCTGAGAGGACTTACTCCAATACACTTTCTAGATAATCAACTAGACAGTCAGACTCAATCTAGAATAAAGTATATCAAAGAGTTTAATATCTCTAACTCTTAATTCAATCAACAATCAGTAAATAGAAATCTGCGAGCTCGATTGAATATAAGAGGAATTACTTGAACGGTACCAAAGACCAATATTGAAGTGTCAATCAATGTAAATAAACAACCAAAGGTTAGATATTCTAATTGATTGATATTAACGCAGTCCTGTGATATTTCAATTATATAACAAAATATAATGCGGAAAAGAAATAACACAGACACCATAATTTTGTTAACGAGGAAACCGAAAATGCAGAAAAACCCCGGGACCTAGTTCATATTGAAAACCACACTGTATTAAGCTGCTACGGACACTAGCCTACTACCAATTAACTTTGTACTGGACTGTAGTTGAACCCCAATCAATCTCACACTGATTCAAGGTACAGTTGCGCTCCTTACGTCTCTGATCCCAGCAGGATACTACGCACTTGATTCCCTTAGCTGATCTCACCCACAACTAAGAGTTTCTACAACCCAAAGTCGAAGACTTGATAAAAAATCTGTCCCACCCAGAAAAGTCTATAGGATTGAATAAATCTGTCTCCCAAATAAATACCCAAGAGTTTTTTGCTTCTTCTTTTGATAAATCAAGGTGAACAGGAACCAATTGTTAGAGCATAGCTCGGTCGACCTCGCATGTGTTTCTATATCAAGCATGTTTGTCAATGTTAGTGATCAAAACTATGAGTCTTGATTTCTAGTCTATTATAGCTAAGTCTCGGACTAGGATAGAAAAGTGTAGTTGAGCTTAAGGACTTCATGGCGATTCATCATACAATGACGAAGATCTACTCAAGGAACCGTGGAACTTCATCAACAAAAAAGTATGTGGAGACTTGAACTTATATATCACTCAAAAGTCTATCTATTCTATCTCCTACTTCTTATGATACAAAAAGTCGTATGTTATATAGACTGGGTCATACACATTTGACATTTCGAGCTGAGTATTCACTACTTATCTTTTTCTCGAATTCGTGTGTTGGTAAAGCGTTTCATTTTGATCAAGTTTATCTTCACCTAGTGACGAAAGTCATGAAAAGTTTCAATTACTTTGAGAATTGCTCTGACGTGAAATGGTCTGTGAATAACGGCTATATAACGTCCTCTAAGAATGTCTCAATGATTGGAATGAGAGTTTAGATTACATAACCATGTATTCCTTAATCCGAAGTTTTAGAACTTTGTTGATTGAGAGAAACCAGAGGAATTGGCTTTACCAAGTCCGCGAACTGACGGAAGTTCTCTTACCGAGAATTTCTGCTGGGATTTTCCAAAAACTCGTTTGCATGTTTAGTCCGCGAACCTAGTTCGCGAACTGGCGGAAGTCTCTCTGCCGAGATTTTCTGCTAAGTTTGGAAAACTCTGCTGGTTGCCTTAAGTCCGCGAACTTGTTTGTGAGCTTAAGTGGTTATGATCTAAAGATGTGCTCTGAACAAGAAACTTAAATTACTAAGGAATGCTTTATGCAAACCGTGGCTATAAAGTTCATGAGCCGATTCATCGAATCGAATCATCTTTGTTTCAATTGTGTGTTGTGTAGTTACATAAGATCTCATAGCAATTGAACAACTCTCTAAATAGTTCATTTGAGTTAATTGAACTAGTTATGGTGAAGAACACTAGGTTAATATGAAATGCTCATATGGTTAACCTTTTGGGTTACTATGTTGAACCAACATACACGTACACGTTTGGGCATGGTTTTCACAAACCCAGTAAACGTCTACCCAAGTGTGTGTGTGACAAGCTAAGTTTTCGATCTAACGGTTGAGAAATATTAGCTTGAATCTAAATCAGGTTTTCATCTAACGGTGAATATGGATTGCTTTGTAACTAAGGCAAAACCCTGATTTGAAGGCTATATATAGGAGACATCTAACATTGGGTAAAACTAATCCCCACACGTCTGTGTGATACTAGTGCGCTCGCTAGAGTCGATTCTCCTTTAACCTTTGGTTTTCTTCTCTAAAACCAGGTTAACGACTTAAAGACTTCATTGGGATTGTGAAGCCAGGCTGATACTACTTTTATCGTAGTTGTGTGATCTGATCTTGCATCTTCTATCATACGAGTACAATCTTTGAATGGGTTGAGATCGTGAGAGTTCTCCGATAGACAAGATAAAGAAGTCACAAACATCTTCGTCTCACTATTTGTGATTCCTCGACAAACCGCTTGTGTAATCAAGAAGGATGGTTGAGAGGTGATTGATTAATCTAGGTTGTTCTTCGGGAATATAAGACCAGATTATCAATTGGTTCATGTTCACCTTGATTTTATATCTTAAGACGGAACAAAACCTAGGGTTTTTCTGTGGGAGACAAAAGTATCTTTTGATAGACTTTTCTGTGTGAGACAGATTTGTTTATTATCAAGTCTGCGATTTTGGGTTGCAACAACTCTTAGTTGTGGGTGAGATCAGCTAAGGGAATCAAGTGCGCAGTATCCTGCTGGGATCAGAGGCGTAGGAGTACAACTGTACCTTGAATTAGTGGGAGACTGATTGGGGTTCAACTATAGTCCAGTCCGAAGTTAGCTTGTAGTAGGCTAGTGTCTGTAGCGGCTTAATACAATGTGTATTCAATCTGGACTAGGTCCCGGGGTTTTTCTGCATTTGCGGTTTCCTCGTTAGCAAAATTTCTTGTGTCTGTGTTATTTCATTTTCCGCATTATATTTTTTATCTTTATAATTGAAATAATACAGGTTGTGCGTTTGTGATCATTAATTGGAAATCCTTTGGTTGTTGATTAATATTGATTGATCCTTGGATATTGGTCTTTGGTACCGTCCAAGTATTCCTTGTGTTTTATTAGGACTCGTTGATTTCTATTAGCTTGAGTAATATCAAAAACAAGAGAGAAATATTAACTCCTTGAGATACTTTTATCTAGATTGAGTCTGATTGTCTAGTTGATTCTCTAGCAAAGTATTTCGGAGTTAGTCCATACAGATTGCTAAGCGAAATATTGATTGGTGTTATTAGACCCCCGTTTTTCAATTGGTATCAGAGCAGGCAAACACGTTAAAGACCTTATAAGTCTGTGTTTGTAGCGATCTGATTATGGACGAGTCTATCTCTAATAACGTACCAGTTCAGAAATTACCATATGATTCTAAAAGCTTGGATTCACCTGAGAGAACTGTCACATCTAAGTCAATATCCAAACATTCTCTTGATGTAAAAACTGTTGATTGAGAAACTCTCCTAGAAGAACAGTTGGATAAACTTTCTGATGAAGGTGATTCAAATATTGATAGAGATGTTGATGAGGAAGTCTCGGAGTATGTTAAGTTTTTGGATTCGTGGAATTTGAAGAAGATTACAAATTCTCATGTCACACCTCTTCTGACTCCTTTCTGTCGAGAAAACAAGAAATTGAGAAGATGTTACGTAGGTGTTTATTTTTCGAATCCTTCTACTGAATCGATCCTCAAGGATTCCGAGGAAAACCTACGTATGAAGTCACTTGAATATGATAATGTTTATCAAAAATACTTTTTATTGTAAGAGAAACTTGCAGAATCTGAAGCAAGGTTTAACTCCCAGCAAACAAGTTTTGACGACAGAGAAAGCGCCTATCTCACTCGAGAAAAACGCCTTGAGGCTGATTTAGCTGCTGCTCTTGATAAAATCAAGATGTTGGAAGATGACTTGAAAAAGTTCAATACTAGTTCAAGCAAATTAACCACTATGCTAAGAGCAAGTAAAAATCATCGTGATACACGAGGATTGGGCTATAATGGAATAAATGCTCCAAGTACTAGCAAAGAGGTAAAATTTGTCAAGGCTAGTGATTCTTCCCCACAAAAGGTTTTCACTGATGGCAAAAGTGAAATACCTTCTCCGGCAGTTAAGGTTCAAAATAGCAAAGTTTATCAACCTCCAAAGTTAGCACACACGGATCGAGGTAAGAACATTCCTTATGTTTGCCACTATTGCAGAAATAAAGGTCACCTGGAAAGGAGATGTCGTTTCCGTATACGGAATGAGAAACTTCATGATGTTCTTGTTTGGGCATCACAAGAAGTTGTGAAACCAAGATCATACGTTAAGACTGATCCTCTTAACGTTACAGGTTGTAATTGTCCAACCTTTAGGCAAAGGAATCAGTGCTATTATAGACCTAGATTTGCCTATAAACGTCGTATGAATCCTTTTCATAATCGTAATGGTTATCAAAAGGATAACTTCGTAAAGACGAAGACAGGATCCGATGCTCCCAATTGGATAAAGACTAACTTGTAAAAGAATAGTCAATCCAATTCTCTTCCAAGAATTCTAGAAGAGAGTGATGGGAAGAAGGTTCCAACTATTCCTAGGCGCACTCAGAAGTGGATACCGAAGAAAGACAATGATGTTTTGAGTGTGAAAAGGAATGATCTTCCAGAAAACTCCATGACTATGGAAAAGACAGTATCCATGTTGTTGGAACTTAACAAGTTTTTTGGAAAAATGGAATTGGATGTGAGAGATTCTAAAAGTGATCTCTTTCATGATAATCCAAAGGTCACTTGTGGTGAGCAAGACTTTGTTCACCCCAACGCAACTTTATTGTGTTGGAAGTGCATCCTCACCAAGGAATGACCTGCTTTGTATACGGTGAGGGAAGCACAAGAATTGGGGCACACAGATTATGTTCGGTAAGGCGGTAGAATTCGATTGGATTCATCTAAAAAGGTATGTCTATAAACTTGAGCAAGATTTGTACTTTTATTTGCTTAGAATACTTATAATAATCTTGCTTATCGTTCATTTCTACCTAACTTGATCTGTGTTTAAGGTTCTTAAATGTTAAGGTTTGAAATAATAGTTCGGGATGTTTGGACTACATGGTACACATACCAAGTATGCATAACAACATTTAAAATCAAAATCCAGGGGTTTAAGTTCGCAAACCTATATGCATACTTGACGTCGATATTCGATAAATTTGTTTTGGTCGTAACTTCTTCGTCCGAACTCGGATTTACCTCATTCTTTTTGAATTCTCTTCCTTATTGAATTTCCTTAAAAATGGAGATGAGAATTGTTGAATTTGGATGAGTTAATATTGGTCTTTGTCCTGTCTCTTGTTTTTTAGTGTTTGCTCCGTTTCGTTGCACTTGTTCTATTCTCTTGGACTTGGGCACTGGGATTCTTGGAGAAATCCTATTATAAGCTATTTTGTGGATGTTACAAGAGTGATGTTGGTGAATCACAAAGAAGGAAGTTCGAGAATGGGTAGTAGTTCACATTGCTATATATTTTTGAGTGTTCACAATCATCTCATGTGAACTATGGTGCATAGTCGTCAATGATTTTGTATGTTCTTCCTTGTTAAGGAAATCTTTTTGTACGCTTTTGGTAACCACTCTTGGTATAAATCCGTGCGAAAAAGATTGATTCTACCTTCTAAGGGCAAAGACTGTTATTACAGTATTAATCTGTTTGATTTTGAAGTATTGCAATATTTTTATGGGATATGTATTGTTTGCATCCGTGAACTTGAAGGCATCCATATTGTGTCAAAAGTAAAGTCGTTCATAAATTGATATTCATATTGATGAAAGGACGAATGGACTTTTGACAAATACAAATGTTATGCCTATGCAGTCATTTATTTGATGGAAAATAGGATGAAATCTTTGTTTGACAAGGATAAAGTCTATTATGTCGTTATGCAAATGGTGATGGAAATAGAATAGGTCCTTGTATGTTATCCACGGTATTGATCTTCATTGATCCATTTTGTTATGTTTTACCGTGAAGTCTCCATTGTGTATCTTATGTTGAGCACCTTACAACTATGTCGATTAATATTGGCCTTGTTGGTTGTTCCATGAGATGCTATATGTTGAGCATTCTTGAACTAAATTAATCATCTTGGTTGGTTATTTAGTTATTTGCTCCGAAAGTCTTCTTTTGTCGAGCAAAATCTCTTGACAATTAAATTGATTACTTCGGTGATTAGTATGGTTGTGTATTCCAATTAGATTAATTATAGGTTCTATTGTAATTAATCTAGTTGAGTTTTTCACATATTCCACAAGTTCTTGTGTTGAGTATATGAACGGCTATACTTATCATGTTCTATTGGTTGATGTAGTCGTATATTCCGTAAGGTTTTCCTTATGTTGAGTATTTGAACGATTAAGGTAGTCATCTCCGTGTGGTTATCTTAGTCGTAGCTCCGTGAGTTTTCTTATGTTGATCACAATCAATTAAATTGATCACTTTTGTGGTTTGATTTAGTTGCGTATTCCGATTAAATTAATCATGGGTTTACTTGTGATTAATTTGGTTGAGTTTTGGATATAGAAAATCATTTCCATGGTTTTTGGTGTCCAATTAAAAATTCCTCTTTTCTTTCGAAATTAAGGTCGCTCTTGTTGTTCTTTCGGGATTGACATCAAATGGGGGAGAGTTCTTTTGAACTTGTGCTTAATGGTAATATCTTGCGGGGTGTGCGGCTGTGGAATTTTATAAGGGTATCTTGTATCTTAAAAATCCTTGATGAATGCATTTAGCTTCGGCTTTATGATTGCATCTAAATTAAGTTGATATGTATTTTTTCTTTTAGTCTATGAAATGTCTCTTGTGAAAATTTCATTGTGATCCCGTTCTTTTACCTTTGCCAATTTTATTGACAAAAATGGGGAGAAATAATGTAGTTCACACTACAAATACATATGGTATTTGGATCATTGTGTAAGGGGGAGTGGTTTCCATGATCGAGATGGAGTATTGACTAAGGGGGAGTGATAGATATCACCATAGTATTGTTGTTAAAGTCGTGATGCAATTGGACTTTGATGTTACATAATGATATTATGACACCGTATAATAATGATCGAGAATCTCGATTTCTCTCATTGTTATAGCTACGGATCTTCAACAACGGTGGTACTGAACTTACAACCTTTGGGATCATTGGAGTACATGGAAGGACGAAGCTTTCAAGGAACGTTGAAGATTAGACTACGGAATAGGAGCCACTAAAGTTTATCTTTTTTGTATTCCTTATGTATTAATAGTTTTGTCAGTAAAATTGACAAAGGGGGAGATTGTTAGAGTATAGCTCGGTCGACCTCGCATGCGTTGCTATATCAAACATGTTTGTCAATGTTAGTGATCAAAACTATGAGTCTTGATTTCTAGTCTATTATAGCTAAGTCTCGGACTAGGATAGAAAACTGTAGTTGAGCTCAAGGACTTCATGGCGATTCATCATACAACGACGAAGATCTACTCAAGGAACCGTGGAACTTCATCAACAAAAAGGTATGTGGAGACTTGAACTTATCTATCACTCAAAAGTCTATCTATTCTATCTCCTACTTCTTATGAGATAAAAAGTTGAATGCTATATAGACTGGATCATACACATTTAACATTTCGAGCTGAGTATTTACTACTTATATTTTTCTCGAAATCGTGTGTTGGTAAAGCATTATGCTTTGATCAAGTTTATCTTCACCTAGTGACGAAAGTCATGAAAAGTTTCAATTACTTTGAGAATTCCTCTAACGTGAAACGTTCTGTGAATAACGGCTATATAACGCCCTCTAAGAATGTCTCAATGATTGGAATGAGAGTTTAGATCACATAACCATGTATTCCTTAATCTGAAGTTTTCGAACTTTGTTGATTGAGAGAAACCGGAGGAATTGGCTTTTCCAAGTTCGCGAACCCAGTCCGCGAACTGACGGAAGTTCTCTTGCCGATAATTTCTTCTAGGATTTTCCAAAAACTCGTTTGCGTGTTTAGTCCGCGAACTGGCGGAAGTCTCTTTCCCGAGATTTTCTGCTGAGTTTGAAAAACTCTGTCGGTTGCCTAAAGTCCGCGAACTTGTTTGTGAGCTTAAGTGGTTATGATCTAAAGATGTGCTCCTAACATGAAACTTAAATTACTAAGGAATGATTTATGCAAACCGTGGCTATAAAGTTCATGAGCCGATTCACCGAATCGAATCATCTTTGTTTCAATTGTGTCTTGTGTAGTTACATAAGATCTCATATCAATTGAACAACTCTCTAAAGTTCATTTGAGTCAATTGAACTAGTTATGGTGAAGAAGAACTAGGTTAATATGAAATTCTCATATGGTTAACCTTTTGGGTTACTATGTTGAACCAACATACACGTACACGTTTGGGCATGGTTTTCACAAACCCAGTAAACGTCTACCCAAGTGTGTGTGACAAGCTAAGTTTTCGATCTAATGGTTGAGAAATATTAGCTTGAATCTAAATCAGGTTTTCATCTAACGGTGAACATGGATTGCTTTGTAACTAAGGCAAAACCCTGATTTGAAGGCTATATATAGGAGACATCTAGCATTGGGAAAAACTAATCCCCAAACGTATGTGTGATACTAGTGCGCTCGCTAGAGTCGATTCTCCTTTAACCTTTGGTTTTCTTCTCTAAAACCAGGTTAACGACTTAAAGACTTCATTGGGATTGTGAAGCCAGACCGATACTACTTTTATCGTAGTTGTGTGATCTGATCTTGCATCTCATATCGTACGAGTACAATTTTTGATTAGCTTGAGATCGTGAGAGTTCTCCGATAAGCAAGATAAAGAAGTCCCAAACATCTTCGTCTCACTGTTTGTGATTCCTCGACAAAACGCTTGTGTAGTCAAGAAGGATTGTTGAGAAGTGATTGATTAATCTAGGTTGTTCTTCGGGAATATAAGACCGGATTATCAATTGGTTCCTGTTCACCTTGATTTTATATCTTAAGACGGAACAAAACCTACGGTTTTTCTGTGGGAGACAGATTTATCCTTTGATAGACTTTTCTGTGTGAGACAGATTTGTTTATTATCAAGTCTGCGATTTTGGGTTGCAGCAAGTCTTAGTTGTGGGTGAGATCAGCTAAGGGAATCAAGTGCCCAGTATCATGCTGAGATCAGAGGCGTAGGAGTACAACTGTACCTTGAATTAGTGGGAGACTAATTGAGGTTCAACTATAGCCCAGTCCGAAGTTAGCTTGTAGTAGGATAGTGTTTGTAGCGGCTTAATACAATGTGTATTCAATCTGGACTAGGTCCCGGGGTTTTTCTGCAGTTGCGGTTTCCTCGTTAACAAAATTTCTGGTGTCTGTGTTACTTCATTTTCCGCATTATACTGTTTATCTTTATAATTGAAATAATACAGGTTGTGCGTTTGTGATCATTAATTGGAAATCCGACCTTTGGTTGTTGATTAATATTGCTTGATCCTTGGACATTGGTCTTTGGTACCGTCCAAGTATTCCTTGTGTTTGATAAGGACTCCATGATTTCTATTAGCTTGAGTAATATCAAAAAAAAGAGAGAGATATTAACTCCTTGAGATACTTTTATCTAGATTGAGTCTGACTGTCTAGTTGATTCTCTAGCAAAGTATTTCGGAGTTAGTCCATACAGATTGCTAAGTGAAATATTGGGTGGTGTTGTTAGACCCCCGCTTTTTCACCAATTGATAAACCAAACTTATATTCCCGAAGAACAACCTAGTATTATCAGTCACCTCACAATAAACTTAATCGACTAGCGAAATAAGTTATTGTGGAATCACAAACGATGAGACGAAGGTGTTTGTTATTACTTTTCTATCTTGGCTATCAGAAATATAAATCTCAAACCAATTTTACAATTGCACTCAATCACGATAGAAACAACAAGATCAGATCACGCAACTACAAAGAGAATAGTTGGGTCTGGCTTCACAATCCCAATGAAGTCTTCAAGTCGTTAACCTACAGGGTCTCGAGAAGAAACCTAAGGTTAAAGGAGAATCGACTCTAATTATGCAACTAGTAACACACAGGAGGTGTGGGGATTAGGTTTCCCAGTTGCTAGAGTTCTCCTTTATATAGTTTTTAAATCAGGGTTTGCAATCCAAGTTACCTTGGTAACAAAGCATCCAATAATCACCGTTAGATGAAAAACCTGATTCGACCAAGCTAATATTTTTCAACCGTTAGATCGAACTTAGCTTGTTACACACAAATGAAATGTACCCTCATTTGGGTTTATGTAACCATACCTAAACGTGTACACCATGTTGGTTCACAAATAGTTAACCGAGGTTAGACATATGATTACACTCATATCAACCTTATTCATCTTAACCAAAACTAGTTCAAATGACTCAAATGAAACTAGTTAAAGAGTTGTTCAATTGCTATATTCTCATAGATTTATACAAGAACAAAACTGAAGCAAAATCGTTTTGATTCACTCGAATCAATACATGAACATTATAGCCACGGTTTGCAAATATTGCATTCCTTATTGATAAATGTTTTAGGTTCATGTACAACCGATCTTAGAAAGTAACCACTTAAGTATGCATACGGGTATGCGTACTTAAGTAACCGGATTTGAGTTTGTTTTAGTTTTCAAACTTAGCAGAAATTCACGGACGTGAACTTTCCGCCAGTATGCGTACGGGTACGCGTACTTTAGGTACCGGATGAGTTTGGTTTTGGTTTTCAAACTCAGCAGAAATTCACGGACGTGAACTTCCGCTAGTATGAGTACGGGTACGCATAGTTACCCAGTCTCCTACAACCTTTTTGTATACACACAAGTATTCATACTTTAGGCTCCCGATTTTGGACTTATACACTAATGTGCGAACACACTATGCTTATATCCAAAGATGGTTAAAAGATTCTAAACTCTTTATTTCAATCATTGAAACATTCTTCTATAATGACAATAGTCGTTTTCACACACTATTAACGTCAAAGCAATTTTTAAGATATTAAAATAATCATTATCGAAACATTCCAAGTCTTACACCAAATGATTGTATCACACAAACCATGTAAGATATTACTCGACACTTTTCTCATGATATATCAAAGATGAACTTGGTCGAAGCGAAAGCTTACCAACACATATTTCGAGAAATATGTAAGCGAGATATACTCAACTCGAAATCTCTAATGTGTATAGAGAAAACTATATCGTAACACGACTTATGTCTCAATATAGGAGATAGAGTATAAATAGGCTTTCCAAGTGATAGATGAGTTTAAGTCTCACATAACTTTTATTGATGAAGTTCCACAAGCTCTCCTTAGTAGTTCTTCATCTTAAAGTGATAAGCGCCGTGAAGTCTAAGCTCAACTACACAAACTATGTCCTACTCCGAGACATCTATAAATAGGCTAGAAATCAATACTTATAGTTTTGATCACTAACATTGAAAAACATGCTTGAGATAGCAACCCATGCGAGTTCGACCGAGCAGTGCTCTAACAATCTCCCCCTTTGTCAATTTTAGTGACAAAACTAGCAACATATGGATTACAAAATAAATAAAAATTGTAGCTTCTCATCCAAATGCTTTGATCTCCTTGGCATCTTCAATGCGACTCGAAATCTTCGTCACTTCCAAGTACTCCATGATCTTAAAGGTTGTAAGTTCACCATCATAGTTATTGAAGATCTGTAGCGATAACTGATCGAATTTTAATATAGGGGTGAATAAGTTTATCGTTCACTCGGACTTTGTTGAAATTGATTTAGGCTTAAATATAAAAAATAAGAAAATATATACAAAATATGTCACGAGATGAAGAGTTTACAGGGACTCAGGATTTCACTGACTTTCATATTCAAGTGGTTCAAAAATTAATCCTGCGCAATTATAGCTCAAAATAAAAGAAACACTAACTTTATTCTTTGCCAAAGTAGATTTCATAAAACATTAGTTGTATATTGTAAGCATGAAGCATCAAAATTACCTAGAACTAAGCATGTGTCATCAAACAAAGTCAAAAATAATTAATAGAAATCATAAATCATTAAAAATCGGTGCAAAAAGTAATTAAGGAATTAATTTAATTTACCACATGATGAAATTCAGCTTCGTCTGTCGTCCCAGTGTTGGGGTTTAGCTCATCACGTCGAAAACACACTTAAAATATTTATTCATGGCTCAAAAAGTGTTTACAAGAAGATGAAATGGGAGAAAAAAAATGATAAAACCGGGTTTGTAACACTTATATTTGGTACAAACTCAATTGTTACATGGAACGATAAAAGAAAACTGTCGCTATCACTGTTCAAGAACGACTGTCTTTATGTGTCTTATGTTCTTCATGTGTGATGGGGTACTGATAGTGTCCCTTTTCAAACAGGAGATTAACTACTTTCTCGCCAAAATCTGCTTTTCAAACGAAGAAGGTGGAGTGCCCCTTTTCCTGTGATGGGGTACTGATAGTAGGTGGTTGTGGATAGTAAATTAAGAGGGTGCCCCTTAGCAACTGGGTGCCCTTTATCCAAACCGAGAGTCCGGATAGCAAAACTCCTCCCCAGGTAATTATTCGAGCCGAATTCTCCAAAAATGTTTATTTCCCAAAAATACCTACAAACAAATAAAACACCATAATAAGTACAAAATCAAGTACCAACGATACAAAAAATTGAGGACAACTTAGACACAAAAATGTTTCTATCAAATACCCCCTAACTTATTATTTGCTAGTCCTCGAGCAAATCTAATCTAGAAAAATAAAAATCCTAACTCATTAGGTGGCCCTAGTTACCGAGTTATAATCCCGGGAGGGTTTACCAGAGGTGTAACCACAAAACCTTTTACTCCAAACCCTAGCTATCTAAGCAGAACCTTGGAAGGCACTAAAGAATCTCCCTGGTTGGTATACTCTCATTGACTACAGGAGGAAGTACCCTGATGCAAAATTCCAATTACTGTACACGAGTTTGCACTCAAGCATACTAAAATTCATATATAAGTGACAAAGCTCTACTCAAATAGTTTCTGGACATCATAACCGGAGTCAACCAATCGCATGGAAAGATTAAGAAGATGGATGTAGAGAAAAACGTAGATGGTTTTGATGTTAACTAAGGTGAACAGTGTTTCCCATATCTGTCTGAAGGCCACTACTAGAATGAGATACATGTCTGACTAATATCAACGCAGCTGGCATATACAAGGGGACCAGCGGGTGATAATCCTAACTCTAGGTCAACACAACTGGCATATACAAGGGCACCAGTGGTCGACTTTATTGAATTTATTCCGGTTGGTCTGATGGTCTGGTCTCAAAATTTTTTTTTTCTATTTTTTTGTATCTCAATCACTCTATTTCACCTTAGCAATGGTAACAACTTGAATCGAGTGCCCCACCAAATCACTTAGAAACATATTTAAAATAAAAGAAAATAAAAACAGAAGTGAAAATGATTCAACGAGATATGGCGAAACTACCATGTTTTTTTTTTCTAACACCTGAGCTCTGTGCTTTTATGAATAAACTCTATAGATGTTTCCATTTAATCAGATTGGTTCCTCAACTTCTACAACCAAGATGCTTCCATCCACTTAGATTGGTTAGTGTCATCCTTAATAAACATAAATTTCTAGGCTTTGGAGTTTATTTATTTCAACTAAAAAGTTTCTCCCATACCCCCAAACTTAAGTCTAACATTGTCCTCAATGTTCTAAAGATAAAATTAAAAGAATGAACAAGGAGAAATTGTTACCACTTGAAGCAAAAGAGTTAAGGAAAGATATTACCGTGTTGCATGAGCATGGGTTACCTCCCAAGAAGTGCTAAGTTTAAAGTCTTCAGCCAAACATCGGAAGGAATCAGTCACCTCATAGAATCATAAAGAAGTAACCTGAACAACTGCGGGTCATCTGAATCAAAAAGTATTACCCAAAGGAAAAAGAAATTACAACAGACCATGAAGATACCGAACATACCCTTATCTAATTTTTTAATTAAGAAAACTATATCTAGTTGTGGTTCATATTCAGGTTCTATAAAAGGGTCTAGATAAAATGTTTTCAAGGGATGAATTTCCTCAAAGGTAAGATCCTGAAGATCAGGTTGAAGAGTATGTAAATACTTAACTAAGAACTTAAAAGCACATAACAACAACCTGAATAACTGAGGATCCTCTAAGTCAATCAGATTTGACTCACACAGTTGACCACAGTAGCGGTCATTCTTAAGCAAATGTGTCGACCCTAATCTCTTAAAGTAATTAGGCTTAGTCTCAAAACTTAATAATTGACACATCTGAAACTTATGCATTCCCACAATTGGTTGAAAAATATTTGGTGGGAAAACAAAGTCAATTTGGGTACTATCGCCTGGGTAAACCACATCAACCAGAGGATGGGTTTCTAACAACTGAACTTCTTCCTGGACATTATTAGGTTCGGGATATCTAGTATGAAGGTAATCTGGTACAAAGGTTGAGGCACATATATCAAGTCCCAAGTGAGGGACCTTTCGAAGAGTTAAAGCACATGGAGAATGATAATCACCCCCAAACTTAGAGTTTTCAGTGTCTCCAGAAAGACTAGTCACAATTCTGGGTCATCAGATTCCTGGAAATGGTCAATTGATTCTTCTAAGTCAGGTTCATCCTCACTCATCTCTACGAGTTCACTTTCTTTGTCTAAGACTATTGTTTCTAAATCGCTAGACTCAAAATAAACTCGTTCCTCTAAACCTTCGCTGGCTTCGTGAAAAGGAAATACTACATCGTCTAAAACGGGGATATTTCAAGTCAAATCCCCGTCCTTTTGAATAGGTGAATAATTATTACAATTATTTGGATTTGTAATATAATTAACATTATCATTATAAAACTCATTGGGAGTAACAGATTCCTCATCATTATTCCTATATATTTCAGATTCTTCATCAATAAAATCATCATCATAATCATCATTATAATAACATGAAAATGATCGAACCTCATCTAAACAAGTAGTGTTACCAATTCTAACCTCATTATCTTGATTATGTGAATAATTATCCTTATTTTCAAGGGTACTATTGGAAACACTATATCAAGCATTTTGCGCCTCTAATAAACGCTTCTCAATTGAGTCACAAGACTTCATGATGGTATCATGTATAGAAGGACCACTATTGGTTGTGATTCTTTCGTCCATAACTAAGTCATTTGTCTCAGTTGACTCATATGTCGACTCAAGTAACTTACGACGTGTTGACTCAATTATCCTACGTGCCTCATCTAGAGGAGAGGAATTATAATAATTTTTCTCGTATGACCGGCGGGCATGTGGATAGTAATTGGGCTCACCATAACCTTCAAAAGTTTGGCGTTCCCAACCACTATTCACATTATGGTCGTAAAAAGATTGATGTCCATATTGTTCAGTTGGATATTCGTTGTACTGGCTATTGTGATAATACCAGTTCGACATTAAAAATAAACCCACTGACAGGGGATTCGTGGGTGGATAGAGTCTTACCTCCTGTACCAGACGGGTGATGAACCTTTGAAGTCGACTCAGGACACCGACTTCGATGTCAGTGTACGAACCCGAGGGGCCGAGACGGTATCGTAACCGTCGTCCTTTCCTGCAGAAGTTATATTTAAATTAACCCTTCCTTTGGGTGTCTTATCGTTTTCTACTCTTGGGGAACTTGATGAAGATACTTTGTGTTTTTTCAAGCGCCTGAAGAATTGTATTGTTAATAACGATGTTAGTAGTGGTTTTGGTAATTTTATTTTTCATAGATTAGGCATTGCTATTCAAAGAGGTGTTGGAGCCCAACTTGTTACTAGGTTACCAACTAAAGGCTTTGTATAAGTTTTTACTTTTTCAAAATGAAGTAATTTATTTTTTTTAAAAGTCCAAAAATAAAAATAAAAAATTACAAAAACAAAATCCTATTTACAGTTTCTAAAAATAAAATAAAAGAAAAAAATAAAAATAAATTAACTATATACAAAATCTTCTTCTTTACTCCTTTTAGATTCCTTCTTTGTTTCCTTTTTTAGCTTCGCTTTTCCTTTCAGCACTTTCTCTCTTTTTCTTTATCTCAGCTCCAAATCTGAAAGCAAACAAGAAATACCAAAACGCATAAAAAAGAACAAAAATAACAAAAATAAAAATAAAGCCTAAAAACAAATCTATACACAAGTTCGCGTCGGCGTCGCCAAAAATTGATCGAGTTTTAATATAGTGGTAAATAAGGTTGTCATTCACTCGGACTTTGTTGAAATTGATTCTAGGCTTAAATATAAAAAATAAGAAAATATATACAAAATATGTCACGGGATGAAGAGTTTACTGGGATTCAGGATTTCACTGACTTTCGTATTCAAGTGGTTCAAAAATTAATCCTAGGCAATTATAGCTCAAAATAAAAGAAACACTAACTCTATTCTTTTCCAAAGTAGATTTCATAAAACATTAGTTGTATGTTGTAATCATGAAGCATCAAAATTACCTAGAACTAAGCATGCGTCATCAAACAAAGTCACAAATAATTAATAGAAATCATAAATCATTAAAAATCGGTGCAAAAAGTAATTAAGGAATTAATTTAATTTACCATATGATGAAATTCAACTTCGTCCGTCGTCCTAGTGTTGGGGTTTAGCTCATCACGTCGAAAACACACTTAAAATATTTATTCATGGCTCAAAAAGTGTTTACAAGATGATGAAATGGGAGGAAAAAAAAAGATAAAACCGGGTTTGTAACACTTATATTTGTTACAAACTCAATTTTTACAGGGAACGATAAAATAAAATTGTCGCTACCACTGTTCAAGAACGACTGTCTTTATGTGTCTTATGTTCTTCATATGTTCTTCACCAGCAGCAGAAATATTATTCCTGCAACTCCGATTTCCGACTCTCTAATGTTCTAAACTGCTCTGAATTCTCCCCTAACACTCCATAACCCCTTGTTTGATCCACAAACACCTATTTATATCCTCCAGGACCAAATCTCTCCACTTTAATTCCATATATTCTCGTAGTCAAGAACAATAACTCGAGAATATTTTCCATGCATTTTTACGTGTCTGCGGCTGTAAAGCACGAGATTCGTTTCCCTTTTTATCTTCTTCAGACGTCAAATGGCGGTTCAAAATCTCCATACACGTATAACACACATCTCAGACTGAGTTAAACTCATGCAATCATCCACAGAACGTGCCGGGTTTATCTCATTCTCTGTGTAACCAAGAATCAACAAATATCTTCCCTTCTTCACGTCGATAAATCTCTTACCAAATCTGTTTTGGTGCAATAACTCGATATCTATCCAAATCAATGAGAATCAGACAGTGTCTCTTCAAACTTTTGAACCAAAAATCACGCAGGAGATTAACTACTTTCCCGCCAAAATCTGCTTTTCAAACGAAGAAGGTGGAGTGCCCCTTTTCCTGTAATGGGGTGCTGATAGTTGGTGGTTGTGGATAGTAAATTAAGTGGGTGCCCCTTAGCAACTGGGTACCCCTTATCCAAACCGAGAGTCCGGATAGCAAAACTCCTCCCCGAGTAATTATTCGAGCCGAATTCTCTAAAAATGTTTATTTCCCAAAAATACCTACGAACAAATAAAACACCATAATAAGTACAAAATCAAGTACCAACGATACGAAAAATTGAGGCCAACTTAGACACAAAAATGTGTCTATCAATAACAATGAGAAAACACATGTTGATATGTATCACTCCCCCTTAGTCAATACTTCATCTCGACATGAAAACCACTCCCCCTTACATAATGATCCGTAAACCATATGTATTTGTAGCATCACACTACACATTAATTCTCCCCCTTTTTGTCAATATAAATTGGCAAAGGTACGAAAACTAGTGGGATCCTCGTGAAATTTTCATAGAGATACTTCATGACCAAAAGAGAATGCCATATCAACTTATTTAGATGACATCATAAAGCCGAAGCTAAATGCATTCATCAAGGAGTTTATAAAGATACAAGATAACCCCAATAATATTCCACAGCCGCACTCCCCAAAAAGATTTGGCAATTAAGCACAATTTCAAAAAGAACTCTCCCCCACAAAATGTCATTCCCGAAAGAACAACAAAAGCGACCTTACTTTCACAAGAAAATAAGGATTTCTTTGGACATAATCAAATCACATGAAAACATGAATTTGTATCCAAAGTATTCAATTGAATTAACCACAAAAGAATCCATGATTAATCCAATCGAAATGCACAATTAAATTAACCACAAGAAAACTCATAATTAATTCAATTGGAATTACACAACTAAATTAACCACAAAAGTGATCAATTCAATTGGTCATGCTCGTCATAAGAGAACTTACGGAGCAACAACTAAACTGACCACAAGAGAATGATCAATTCAATTGGTCATGCTCAAACATAAGAAAAATTATGGAGCAACACAGTATATGCACAAAAATATGGATCGGAGATCGACCAATAATGTGGAATAGACAAGGATTCATTTTATTTTCCATCACTATTTGCACAATGACATACAATAGACTTAATCCTTGTAAACAAAAGTTTTATCCTTTCTTCCATCGAAACAATGACATAAAAGGCTTTAACTTTTGTAATGTCAAAAATTCATTTTATCTTCTATCAATACTTTCATACCGACATGATAGAGATAACTTTTGAACAAGTATGGGACAGTCACAGGTTCACGGACGTAAACAACATATCCCATAACAACTTGCAATATATAAAATCATAAAGATTAAAATTACAAAAATCATCTTCCAAATAACTTAGAATTTAAATAAATAAATCTAAAAACATTGAAGATGAAAATCGTTGGACATAGCTATGTGTACTCACAATAATGGCTATTCCAAACCCTAGTTATTCTTCTAAAAAACATAAAAAAGAAGATTTACTAGACAAAAATAACAAATCTAAAAATAAAAAACACTTCTCAGGCAGAGATCGGAGTTCAGGTACGGAGGCTTCACTGGTACCTAGACCTTCAAGTTTTTGACTGACAGAGTTGACAACATCTTCAGACACGGCATTGAGGCGATCCTTAAGTCGTGTCCTCATGAGAGCAATTTCAGAGTTGACATTTATCAACTAGGTTCTTAACACATTAAGATCTTTGAGAGTGTTAACAGGTACTCCCTCCGTTTCAAAAAGACAGTCCGCTTTGACTTTGTCAAAATATTAAGGAGATCATAATACTTTACTTGATTACCCTTAATTATTTACCTATTTTATGTTAATAAAAATGCAAGTGTTCAAACTGCATAAAATTGTTAAGAGGATTGTAAATAGGAAATAAAAAAGGAAAATTAAAAGATATCGAATTTATGGAGTATAAAGTCTTTAGGGAATTTAATTCTTGGAGCCAAATATATTGTCTTTTAAAAGGAATGAAGGATATATTTGTTTCCTTAATTGTACAAATTTCTTTAATATTTTAAATTAGGTCCCATTAATATGCATTTATAAATATAAAAAATTAAAGGTTATAATAGAGAGTTCATTGAAAAAATATGCCTATAAACAGAAGTTGGACACAATTTTGAAACTGACGGAAATGGAATAGAGGACGGTCTTTTTGAAACCGAGGGAATAACTTTTTTGCATCATTAGACTGATCAATAAAGTTTCGAACAAATTCATTAGAAATCTCTTCATCATCCTCAAAATCTGAGAAGTTATCAGGAGATTGAGAGGATGTGTCATCAACTTCCACTAGAGAATTTTCCTCCTTCTCTTCGAGACAAAAACCCTTATCAAGAAATCCTCTTGGAAAATTACAAGTTCCCGACGGAGAAGACATTCTTGACAAAAACGTAGCCTGAGTATGCATACTTTTTAAACAGGGTTTGGTATTTAAAAGGTTTCACAGGAACCAGGAGATTAGGGTTTCTAAAGTCGGTATGTAGTATGTAACAAGGATACCCGTACGAACACAAACTTGGCCTGTTATCCATAAACAACTCAAGAAGAGGAAGGCTTAATTAAAAAAAACTTTTCAATAAAGAATGTTTGCCTATGTGAGAAGTTTCACAGATCTTAGCTCAATAAATTTTGTATACTCATGTGAGAGAAAATTTAGAGCATAAGAGTAGCAATTTTTGATACACAAAATTTCAAGAAGAAATTAAGAAATTAAAAGCTTGACAAGACAAACACAAATACTTATGCAAAAATGTTTGTGATTGATAATCCATCTAAGAGCGATAAGAAAATAGCTAGAGAGTCACAAAACACTTTGCCATCAAGTATACCTGACTATGTCTCACTCAACCAGGATTCTTCGTGAGTGAGATTTCAACCTTGTGATTAATTAGCACACGTATGAGCCTTGATCTCATCAAATGACCGTTGTATACGGTTAAATCTCTTTCTCCTGATCTCTGAGGAAAAATCGTTATGATGTGAAAAGTTATCATAAAATTTTCTATCATCAAAATATGACGCATAGTGCTGATTCTTACCTGAAGAATTTTGCCCAGAGGGAATAGACAGCTTGTTGATAATTTCTTTACATCCTTCAATTATCCTTTTTAAGTTGTCTTCCATACCTCCATTTTTGCTTCCTTCTTCTGATACCTTTTTCACATCATGTACAACATTATATCCCCTTTTGAAAGAAGAAAAACCATGAGTCCTTCTTGATCGAACAACATTGGAAAGTCTGTTAAATTCTTGAACATTTGAAGAACACTTCAAACTGACTTTCCTGGTAGAATACACAGGGTAAGTACTAAAGCCATTTGGTTTAGACATACGAATGTCATTTACACCTTTGAGAATTAAATCTAAGGTATGTTGAAGACGACTGAAAGAATTTTCATTCAACCTAGATTTCTTCTTTTGTCCACCGTGACCTTTTGAATCATAAAAGAGACATACTTTCTGATCACTTGAGTGATTAGAAGGAACAGACTCAACACTATTGTTGGGAGACTTCTTCCTTCCAAGAGATTTGGATATTCCTTGATTAGAGGAAGATACGACCACATTATTTCCAACAGGACGAGAAATCTGTTTTGCTTCTGAGACAGAAACTTTTACAGTTTTATCAGAGGCAGTTGGTATTGTGGACTCTTTGGAGCATTCTTGAACATAGAGTTTGCTCAAGAGATGTTCAATTTCCAAAGCATCCTTTTTGAGGTTTTTCTCAATGAGTGAGGTGTTTTCCTCTCGAAGGGCCTTTAGAAGAGAGTCATGCTTATTAGCCATACCAATAAGGACATTGACTTTTATGTTTCAACATTATCAGCATGGATCCTAAAAAGTTTTAGAATCGTTGAACTCTCTTTGGCTGCATTCCTTTCAACTTCTGAGTCAGACTCGTCAGTAAGGTAGTTGATGAGTGCCAAATATTGCATATTTCTACATCTTTTTATTGAACTCATCTTTTCCGCTTTAAAATCATATATTAACCCAAATTCTATATTTTCATTGTTTTCAAGAATAAATACTTTTACTAATTAATTTTATGTTTTTAGGTACTAAATAAAGCTTGGGTGAATTGAGATGCCAAAAGAGCAAGAATTTGGTGGCCAGAGGCGTAAAGGCAATGAGAAACGTAGAAGAATATCACGCAAGAAGCCGCTTGCAAGAGATACGCTAGCAGTGGGCTTGATATATCAGCTTTGAAGAAGACATGGGCTTGGTAGAGAACCCAATAACCAAACCCGTTCCCAAACCCGTTTCCATACCCGAAATATCAACCCCAACAACTGTTCAAGATCCAACGGCATCTACACACGGTGCATCGACATCTGAAGCATCCGCTCAACACCCTAGTCCACTCTATTTCCTCCCCTACTCGAACAGAAACCAAACCTATCTCCATTTCCTCTTCCATTTCACATAACCAGCACCACCGACCCTCCTTCATCAAATTCATCTCCCCGACAATCTCTGCTCACAGCCACCAACATAGTTAAACTCTTGATCTCTATCTCTCTCAATCTTATCTTTTTCTTTATCAAGAACAGTAACCCTAGGAGCTAGGATTGAGAGAGATAAGACTAGGGTTTTGTTCAACAACTGGAAATTCAGTCCTGCAGAGTTGAATTGAAGATAAGAACTGTCAGAAAACGCGTTTTGGTGATTTGGGTCCCTCTTAATTGTCGAATTAAAGAAGGATAAGGAGAATTTTGTGTATAAATAGGGGTTAATGCTTTGTAATTGAACATCCAGTTTTAGCTGAATCAACTCTTTAGTTAATATCATTGTTTTTTAATCATCTTCATCATGTTCTAATTTCATTTGCTGGGGTTTAGATGAAACCCTGAATTATATGCTAGGTTAGTCAATTTCCTGTTTTTGGTCTTGTTGTGCTTCATTGCTTTAGGAATGATAGTTAGCTAATAAATCAAATTAGCCTGTGATTAGTTGTACTGTAAGAAGACAGCTAATACTAGCGGTGAGTTAGTGAAATTAGTTGATAAATTATCCATTTGAGACCTTCAAGGAAGGGACAAGAACATAACTTGAGTTTGTATTGCCTTAGTATAGGATTAGGAGGTGGATTCAATCACCCTAGTACTCCTCAGTCAATTGTTTACAATCTTTCCACTGCATCTTTACTTTATAATCTGTTTACTATTTGTTCACCACTCAAATCTTGTCGTATCGACACACAAAAAACACCCCCTCTGTGTTATTGTTACTTGAATCAGTTGTAATAAGACTTTAGGATCAACTTTACACCCACCTTGTCCCTGAGGATCGACTCGTACTTCCCCTGTTTACAGACTCGACGTTGTATACTTGCAGTTAGTACAATTGTAGGTACTGTTTAAGACCTACCAAGTTTTTGGCGCCGCTGCTGGGGACTCGGTAGCGGTGTACTTGTTTCTTTGGTTAACTTTACTGATTTCTTATAACCCTGTGTATATTTGTGGTCAGATTTTCTGTTGTTGTTAGTAGAATATAGCTAATTAAACCCATCTGTATACACTGCATCTTGCATTCTGTAACTTTCAGGTTGTTAATCTGTAGGTTGTTAAACTGCATTCCTGCCATCTTTAGTGTAACTTGCATCTAGGACTCTTAGCTGCATCTTTGTTATTTTAGTTAGTTTACTTTGCATCATTGATTTCCAGTTGTTATAGTATAACTTAGTAGTTAGTTCATCCGTTATATACTCGGAATTTTGTTCTTAGTATTGGTTGTAGCTTTTGAACTTTAAGGGTGTACTAATAATAGTGTTGTTTTTATTTTATTTTTGTGATAGCTAGCTGTAGTTAAATATGTTGGAAAAAATTGGGTTTCACAAAGGATGAATGAATCAGAGAAGAAAGTGTTGCACTCCAAAACTTTCAAGGCTTGTATAAATTTCTTTTAGACAAATATTTCTACCCTCCCAATAACAATTGGCGATTACAACAGGTATGCGAAATATTGCCTTCAGGATACAATGAAAGCCCTGCAACGAAAACTGAATTCAAGGTTTGTACCCCTTGATTCAATCAAGAACACACAAAGAGATTTCTGATTTCTGATGATGCTTTTTGAAACAGAGAAAATAGATTGATTTTTCTTATATGTTAAACGAAACTGGGAGAAGCTATTTATAAAGGGTTTTGCACCTGTTGGGAATAGGTTTTTATTCGCCAACAGGTTTCTATTCACGAAACGTCAGGTTCCTTCATCAACAGACATCAATGGTGTCTTTTGGATTCGAAATTTTCGAACAGGCTTTTATCGGCCAAAATATATATGTACTAGTTGAAAATATTCCAACAAAATATATATGTACTAGTTGTTCTCTAAGTTAACAAGTTTTTTTTTTATTTAAATTCATACATTTTTAAGTGCCCATTATTTTAATCTTTTGCCTTTTAAGTTTTAGGAATCGTTCATGTAATCATTTTGTAAGTATGCATAGTAAGCAATAGCCACTAGGTTCGTAAGATTTTGTTTTAGTATAGATTTCATTTTTCTGCAGTGTTTTGATTTTCGCATCTCATTTAGGAATTTGGTCTTGTAGTTTTTTTTTTTGACTGTGCATTTCATTTTTTTTTTGTAGCCTGTGTATATTGATCTTGCAAAATTTGGATTTAGGGTGTACTTTATATTTAGTCCGAAATATGTAGCTTAGTTATAGCACTAGTGCAATCTGTACATTTCAGTCTTTGTTAATCTGTAGCTTTTGTTTTGTAACACATCTCTTCATGTTGATAAGTTAAGTTATTTGCTTCTTTTGTTTCTAGCGTAACATAGATATAGACTGTAAACCATTTCCCTTAGATAGTTTTTCTTTTTGTTGCTGTCCACTTTTCTTATTTCATCAAGTAGATTGCATATTAGTTGAAAGTGTCTTTGTCCTGTAGCTTGTGTTTTTTTTATTTCTTATAGTTTAGTAGTGCATGAACTTGTTAAGTGTAGTAATATGCATTTGCATTTCATTTTGTTTACTGTCAGTGGAATTAGATTTCGGTTTCTGTCCTTTACCAATTATTTTTATACTTGTTGTTGCTAGTTTTTAGTGTAGGGGTTTAATAGGTGGTGTTTTAATGGTAAACTGTAGCCTTGCTAAATCTTTTTCGATCTCACCGTTTTAGTTAGGAAATTTTAGACTTCCACATTCTGTAGCATTCACATTTCTGTAAATTTTTTTTTCCTAGCTAGTTACATTTTATTAATTTTTAGGCATTAAAATTGTGTCTGTAGTTAAATTTTTCTTTAAGTAAGTCGTAGTACAGACTCTATAGAGTCTCATTTAGATTGCATTCATATAGTCCTGTTTGTAAAGTAACAGTAGTTCACTTAAAAATATATATAAAAAAATAAAAAATAAAAAAATTATCATTTCATTTTCTATACAAGTTTAACTGATTTGTCTCTTTGCTTTGGTTGCATATCTCTGGTTACTGAAATTCTCTTCTGAGATCAACAGGTACCTGCGACATCTCTCTGCGAAACAAGGAAAGGAACGAAACAAATTTGTGTCGTGCGTAAACCCGGTTCTGTACCAGCAGTATCGTTTTCAAAACTTGTCTATTGTCATGACTATGTGAATGATATAACATATTTGCTTGCTAAAACTGGTTGCTTCACATAGCCCTGTCAAAATCCCTGCAACACATTTTTTATGCATGATCCTATGATACTTGAGCAGCGGATACACTAGCTGAAATTGTTATTTCTACGAGCATATCTCAGTCGCTGAAAATCTTTGTATCTGTCTGCACGTATGTGTGAAAATGTTACCGCTTCCATAAGCATTGCCTCCCTGATTTGCACATTGCTGCTTGCCTGATTTGTACAGACATATCAGATCTGTGTGCGTAGTTCCAGGTATTAGCTTTTGATTCTCTTGAACTTTGTTTCCCTGAATTGTGATTCTCTTGGTTGTCCAAGTGCTATAACATGATTGACTGATATATGCTAGGCTATGATTGTCGCTTTCCGTGACCAAACAAACCGACTAGTAAGAATTAGCCAAGAGGACGTAGTCGACATACCCATTGCAGCAGTAGACAGACCAGCCCAACCTGAGACAATGGGTGATGAAGTAAACCAACTCCGTAGTCTCAAGGACTATACGTACCCAAGAAGGGCAAGCCAGCCCTCTTGTATTGTCTTTCCAGCTGCTGCTGGCCAGTTTGAACTTAAGGAAAGTACCATTCACATGCTCCCCGTGTTTAGAGGGGTTAATGCTGAAAACCCCTACCACCATGTTAGAGAGTTTGAAGAAATTTGTGGGACTCTGCGTTTTGACCAAATGTCGGAGGAGTCCCTGAAATTGAGACTATTTCCTTTCTCTTTAAAGGAAAAGGCCAAGTCTTGGCTGTATGCCCTGCAGCCACAGTCCATTAGAACATGGGATGATCTTAGGAAAGAATTTTTCAAAAAGTTCTTCCCTAACCATAAGACTGCGACCATTCGTCAAAGTCTGAATAGTTTTGTGCAAGTAGATGGAGAGACTCTAGCCAAATATTTAGAAAGGTTCAATGAATTATTGCTCCAATGTCCTCATAATGGTTTTGAAAAATGGATAATTGTGCAAATTTTGTATGAAGGTCTAGATGTTGGTACACGAACCACAGTTGAGTCAATGTGCAATGGTGCATTTGTTGACAAAAGTGTTGATGAGTCTTGGACTTTCTTAATTGAAGTCGCTGAAAAGACTCAGCAGTGGGAGTCCATTCGTGAACCTAGAAAGACTGCCCCAATATCAAATGCCCATAGAGTTGAATCTGACTTTGAGGGAAATGCAAAGATTGCATCTTTGGCTAGAAGAGTAGAAGTGTTAGAGCTGCAGAAGAATGTGAAACCTACTGCCCCTACTCTTCGTGACCAAATTGAAATGGCCACTTGTGCTGCATGCCATAGTTTATACCACCTAATGGATAGTTGTCCAGACCTACAAGCATTTCATGAGTCTAGACTTGAACAAGCCAATGCTTTGTACCATAAGCAAGAGAACAATCCTTATTCTCAGACCTACAACCCAGGGTGGAGAAATCACCCAAACTTTTCATGGTCTAAAGGGCCAGTACAAGGGGGTACAATAGTAATAACCAAGGATATTCATATCCTAGAAACCCCAAGTACAGTCACACACACAGTACCCTGTAGAGAAAAGGCCAAACTTTGATGATGGTATAAACCAAATGAATCAAAATCTTTTGCAATATCAGAAGTTAAATGACCAAAGGCTTGCGAGTTTAGAACTCAAACTGGGCCAAATTTGTGATGCACTTAATGAGAGGGAAAAGGGTAAACTCCCTAGTCAGCCTCAACAAAATCCTAAAAGTGCATTTCAGGCGAGTACGTCTACTTGCAATGAGTCCTCACATGATCAGTTGAATGCAGTCACCACTCTCCGTAGTGGTAAAGTTATTAAAACTAATGTAGGCATGCCACACACAAATGGGTCTGAGTCAGACTCACCTTTGTACACTACTGCACAAAAAACACCTGCTGTAGAAAATGAATCTGAGCATGTTGAAAAATCTAAAAATTCTACTAATGTAAATGTTTCTTTGCCATGTCAAGTGCCTGTTGCTCCATTCCCGCAAAGGTTGGTGCAGCAAAAAGGGGGTAACCAGTACAACGAGATATTGGATATGTTTAAACGAGTTAACATAAACATTCCATTTCTTGAAGCAATCAGGCAGATACCCACCTATGCTAAGTTTTTGAAAGATCTTTGCACACAAAAGAGAAAGCTCCATGTGCACAAACGTGCATTTCTCACTGAGCAGGTAAGTTTCATAATTCAAAACAAGATCCCAATTAAGTTTAGGGACCCAGGTTGTCCAACAATCACGTGCACCATAGGAGACCATGTGGTCGAAAAAGCTTTACTAGACTTAGGAGCAAGTGTCAATCTATTGCCATACTCTGTGTATGTGCATTTAGGACTTGGGGAGATGAAACCCACTCCTGTTACGCTACAATTAGCGGACAGATCTGTGAGAATCCTTCGTGGTATTGTCGAAGATGTGTTGATCAAGGTTAATAAATTTTTCTTTCCTATGGACTTCATTGTGTT
The DNA here is from genome assembly GCF_003573695.1 of Papaver somniferum. Lineage (NCBI taxonomy): Eukaryota > Viridiplantae > Streptophyta > Magnoliopsida > Ranunculales > Papaveraceae > Papaver > Papaver somniferum. The sequence goes on from NC_039358.1 coordinate 88,401,825, forward strand.
AGATTCTCAACCTGTGCAAAACCCAGATAGTCACATTCCTGTCATTTTAGGACGTCCTTACCTGGCGACGTCCAATGCCATCATAAATTGTCGTAATTGTTAGAGCATGGTTCGGTTGCATCCACCAAGCATTGGTATGTCAAGTTTGGTTGTCATATTTTAGTGAATCAAAACTCATGTTAAGAGTCACTTGATTATGTACTAGAGTTAAACTTCGTATAGGTTAGCTTGAAAGTATTAGGATATGAGACATTATAAGTATTGCGAAGACTTGAATATGTGAAGAAGCAAGGGGCTACAATGACAACAATCATCCTTCCACTTGAGGTTAGTGATATTTGACTTGAACTGTTTCATTCCCTAAAGTATCTTTCAAGTCGTGCATATTGAAAACATAAATGCGAAGCATATTTGAACTCTAAATAGACATAGTATTAAGGAATACAATACGAGGTTTATTGCTTAACCATTAAACTTTGTAGATAAGACATCGCCATAATCATTTGAATGCTATTGTGATTATGTATGGGTATGAGGTGAGGATTTCATCCTAGGGAACAATGTTTACATGTGTTCTAAGGAAGTAAGTTCATAAAATTGTTTTGTGAACCGAAAAGGAAATTTCCAGGTGTTATTGGTTTTGTTATTCATTGTTGATAAGCACGTATGTGCTACATTTTATACCCATATTTATATGAGATAGGACTCAATATTCTTACTAATAACACTATTTTAGTGCTTTTGTAGAAAGTACAAGTGAATTCGATCATCCAGAGAATAAACGCCTAAATTGCAGCTTAAATGGCGTTTGCCACGGAAATCACCAAAGTGGCTCACGGATGGAGCTTGCTTCCGAGTTAATATGTCACGAACACCTGCTTGATTACCTCATTTCCGGGCCAATAAATTATCAAGTGCATTTGTACAGTAAAGCACCAATATTGCAGGTCTCGGCGCCAAATACACTGAGAGTTGATAATGAACAGCCATGTCAACTATTTGTCTTGTCAAAGCATTGAACCATTCCAAGGCCACGTCTTTGTTTTGCTCCAGCACATAAGTGTGAGGTGTCATTGCTATATCACTTCATTTAATTGAGAAAAGAGTACCGAGCAACATTTTCCAGGATCTGAGCTGAAACTTCAATGGGGTGTTTAGTATATTACCGAGCAGTTACAGTATAACCATTCTTCATGGTGCGAGATTTAAATATTACAGAGGAGTGAAAATGCTAGAAAAACTTTGAGAAGAAGGTGTTGTAGATGGAGAAACTATGTTGTGACCTGCTGGTGCCGACGATGGTTGCATGGAGAGCTTGAACAGAGATGAACTGGTGTTTACTTCCATGATTCATATGGGTTACTTAGGAGACGATTCTATGGATGAATAAACGAGCAGTGGTGATGTGAATGGATGACTGCTGGTGTCAGGGAGGAAGATGAGCAGTTGGAGTTCAGTGTATGTGATTGGAGAATGGCAGTGATAGTCGTGATGGCTAGGTGGCGTCGTATTGGTGTTTGCTTCATGATATGTACAAGGAAATTGAGGCGAGATGTTGGGTTGGTTTTACAGCTACAAGGAGGCAAAAAAATGGGTTGAACGGCTGTGCATGAGGTGTACTTGGCAGTCGTGTAAGCTCAGTTGAGGTGCTATGACGATGAAGTAACTGGTAGAAACGGTGGTGGCTCTTCTCAGATTGCTTCTCGACTAAGATGTTACAATGCTTTGTTGTTGAAGGTTGGTGAACTGCAGTTGCCGGTGATGACTTGGAGTTGGGTGTGGTGGCTATGAATCCTCTAATGGCTGAGATAACTATGTTTGGCGAAACTGGAATCTAAATGGGACTCTGGTTCATACCGCGAAGAGGTTGGCTGAACTGGTGCCGAGTGGGGTTGTACGTAGCTGATGAACTGAAGCCGAGATGGTCAGGGATTAGACTGGTTTTGCTCGGTGGTGGTTTTTCTCAGGGATTGTACTCTTTGAAGCTCAAAACTAGTATTGTGATGTTGTTGCTGGTGAAACGATTGCAATAGCTGATGTTTGTGTCTGGAAAGGTTATCTCGGTTGATGTTTGTGGTCGAGATTTGTATGGATAGAAGATTGGAGTTGTTGTGTGTGATCACTAGAAGTGAGTTCTTAGTCAGAGAATATGAAATGCGGTTGGGTCGTGGCAGCTGTATGTGAAGCTGTAGATATGAAGAAAAATGTCCACAACGAGTTTTGGAAGGAGCTGAAATGGATAGACAATGAGAAGTGAAAGTGCAGAGAAGTTAAAAACATTGACGATGGCTACATGTGTTCGACAACAAGCAAAGCAGGGACCTGATCTCGGTTTTTGAGTTTATTTTGTGGTTAACTGGTCGGGCTGTTGGACTAGTGGTGGGAGTGATGATTCGTGTTTTGTTTAGGGGTATTGTTGTTGCATCCTGTGGTTCACGAGCGTCTGAGAAGGAGTCTGTGGAGTGGAGTTCAAATGTTTATGACTTGTGTCAACATCATATCTTAACTTTCCCATATTGTGCTAAGATTCTTTCATAACATTTATGGAAACAAAATGAGCACGAGACATCTAGAAGATCAGATGGCAGACAAGTGTTGGAAATGAAGACGCGGCGAAACTTCATTGGGTGATTTTGTTTATCCCTCAATATGTGTCATAGGTTAATTGTATGATGACGTGGTGTAGAGAATTAATAAGGAAATTAGATTTCTTTGGTGAGGCTATGTATACGATCACATATTGAGCCAAAGAGGAGGCCCCCGTCCATAGTGCCGCAAGGAGAGAAGGGTTTTGAAGTTTTGTTTTCGATTCTTCATTTTTCATTAGCTAGAGCTTGATTTTAATATGTTTATGGCTTTTGAGAAAGCCATGGCTAGCTAGAGTCATGTTAGGGTTTAGGTAGAAATCAATTAATTGTGAAAACTCTACATTGATATATGCTTAATAATGATTTGATTGATTGATAGTTTTTCTTCACAAAGCTTGGTGTTTAATCGTTTATGTGATTTTCTTGATTATTTATGCTTTTGAATTGGTATTTCGTGCTTCGGTTAAATCCCTAGATGTGGTATGCAAGGATTGATAGGTAATGCTTTAGAATCACTACCCATGAAGCGAAGAAAACTATACCGGAGAAACAGTATTTGAAAATAAAAGCATGGAATATATTTTTAAAGATTAGTAGAGTTTGCATAGTTATTTGGTGGAAACCGAAAATCCTAATAACCCGCTCTCATTTCGTTTATTGTTAACAATTATTTATTATTTCATTTTGTCCCGAATTCCTGAAAAATCGTTAAACATCACCTTATTGATTTGTTGATTCTTGGTATTAGTTAGTAGAAGTATTTCACACTCCTCGTGGGAACGGCCTGTACTTGCCATTGTCTACTAGTTAAACGTTGTGTACTTGCAGTATTTATTATAGGTTTCTGAGCCTACCAAGTTTTTGGCGCCGCTGCCGGGGAGTGATTGTAAAATACTCTCTGATTGATATCTTTTTGTACATAATTTTATTTTATTTTTCTTTAAGATTTATTTTGGTTTTTTTTACGTATTTTATTTGATTTTTTTTAGGTACCTTAGCCTAAAGTGTTGTGGGCGAAAAGAAAGTATGCACTCGCAAGGCTTTTGCAAGAGCGACTTGGAAGATCCATTAGAGGTTTGCTTAGCTCATTTTGGGTATGATTTTGATGATGATAGTGTTATTTGTGAAGCCAATGCTTTGTTAGATTCCACACCGCTGCTAGACACTAATAAATGGAAACCCAAACTAGAACCTCTACTTTTTACTGAGTCTCGACTAGTTCCATTAGTGGTGAAGAAGAAGAAGATTTCACTGAAAAGAAAAGAAAAGCCCAAATAGGAAAGAAAAGAGAAATCCAAAAAGAGTGAAGAAGAAGATTTTGTATATTATATTATTTTATTTTATTTTTTTAGAAACTGTAATTAAGGTTTTTATTTTTGGACATTTTTTTTCTTTTCTTTCGGACATTGAACATTGGATTTTATTTTTAAAACCCTAAGGAAGGGTTGGTTTAAATATAAACTGCACAGGGAAGGATGACAGTTACGAGACTGTCTCGGCCCCTCGGGTTCGTACACTGACATTGGAGTCGGTGGCCCGAGTCGACCTCAACGGTTTATCCCTGTATGGAACGGGAGGTAAGAATTATAAACACCCGCGAATCCCCTGTCAGCGGGTTTACTGGATGATTTTGTATGCATATATGTTGAGGACCTTAAATCGAATTTAATTTTCTAGTAAAGGGCAAAGCCTGGCCAAATCAAGATAAGGACTCGGATTTCATCATCGTTTCCTTCTTTCCCGCCTTAGGAACACGTAACCTACGCGAACCTAAGCCTTAAAATTTGGACTAGAACGAGACCGATAGGGTAACGAGCTTAATTGGAAAGTCGTTCGAAAAATATTGGTTACTCTTTTGAGCATACTTTGAAGTTCATGATGGTTTCTGTGAGTTGAATACGCCGCCTTGTAATGCCGGTGAGGCCTTGGGTATCAAAGCTCCACACAGCTTCCCTCGTCTCTATTCAACTTACTTTAACTCAGATTGTAACGAATTCCTTTTCGAAAGAATAGAAGCTGGTCTAGAAACAATGTAAGTGGATCCATCATGCTTTTTGTTTGCTAGATAAAATAAGCTTGTTGTGGTCGAGTCAGCCTTCTTTGTGCTTGTTTAGAATTCCCTTGCAGTTAGGATGTCAAACTGGTATTATAGTAGCCAATACAATGAGTATCCGACTGAGCAGCTTGGACATTATCTTTTTTATGACCATAGTGTGAATAGTGATTGGGAACGCAAATTTTTTGAAGGTTATGGTACATACCATTGTGAGCCCAATTACTATCCACATACCCACAGGTCATACGAGCAAAACAATCCTTCTATTTCTCTAGAAGAGTCTCTTAAGAGTTTCAATCACTATTCACAGAAATTTCAATTATTTATGAAAGAGACTTATAATATTCCGTTCCCAGAAGAGTCCGTAGAGCAGTCAACTAAGATGTCTCTAGAAGAGTCCCTCAAGCAATTTACTGAGAGTACAAATAGGATTGTAGAAAAATTTGCTCAAGATAGTCGTAAATACCAATATAGTGTTCCCAATACCACCCTTGAAAATAAGGATAGTTTTTATTCACATAATCAAGATGAAGAGGTTAAAATTGGTAATACTAATTATTTAGATGGGGTTAAATCATTTTCATGTTATTATAATGATGATTATGATGAGGATAGTATTGATGAAGAACATAAAATATGTAGGCATAGTGATCAGGAATTTGTTACTCCGATTGAGCTTTATAATGATAGTGATCTAGTACAAATCCAAATAATTTTAATAATTATTCACCTATTCAAAAGGATGAGGATTTGACTAGAAATACCCCATTTTAGACGACGTAGTATTTCCTTTTCACGAAGCCAACAAAGGTTTAGAGGAACGAGTTTATTTTGAGTCTAGCGATTTAGAAACAATAGTTTTAGACAAAGAAAGTGAACTCGTAGAGATGAGTGAGGATGAACCTGACTTAGAAAAATCAATTGACCATTTCCAGGAATCTGATGACCTAGAAATTAGGAAAATTGTGACTAGTCTTTCTACAGACACTGAAAACTCTAAGTTTGGGGGTGATTATCATTCTCCATGTGCTTTAACTCTTAGAAAGGTCCCTCACTTGGGACTTGATATATGTGCCTCAACCTTTGTGCAAGATTACCTTCATACTAGATCTCCCGAACCTAATAATGTCCAGGAAGAAGTTCAGTTGTTAGAAACCCATCATCTGGTTGATGTGGTTTACCCAGGCGATAGTACCCAAATTGACTTTGTTTTCCCACCAAATATTTTTCAACCAATTGTGGGAATGCATAAGTTTCAGATGTGTAAATTATTAAGTTTTAAGACTAAACCTAATTACTTTAGGAGATTAGGGTCGACACATTTTTTTAAGGAAGACCACTACTTTCATCGTGGTCAATTGTGTGAGTCAAAACTGATTGACTTAAAGGATCCGCAATTATTTAGGTTATTATTATGTGCTTCCAAGTTTTTACTTGAGTTTTTACAGACTCTAATACCTGAATCGGACCTTAGCTACGAGGAAATGCAGTCCATGAAAATATTTTATCTAGACCCAGTTATAGAACCTGAACCTGAACCACAGCTAGATGTAGTTGTCTTAAACAGGAAACTAGACAAGGGCGTGCTTTATCCGTTAATTTTCTTGGCATGTTGCAGATTCCTTTTACTTGTGATAGCCATATTTGGTTTTGGTGATCCGCAGTTATTCCGGCTATTACTTTATGATTCTATAAGGTGACTAATTCTTTTCTAGTCTGGCTGAAGACTTTAAACTTAGCACTTCTTGGGAGGTAACCCAATATTCATGCGACACGGTAATATCTTTCCTTATCTCTTTTTCTTCAATTGGTAACAGTTTCTCCTTGTTCATGCTTTTAATTTCATCTTTAGAACATTGAGGATAATGTTAGATTTAAGTTTGGGGGTATGGGAGAAACTTTTTAGTCGCATTTTTGAAACTTCTAGCGTCACATAGTATCCGGTTAGCTAAGTTTACATACTGTTTCTCACCAAAAAGATAGAAATTGGAATGCTAGGGATAACAACCTATTGAGACATTAGAGAAAAAGACATTGAGATCCTTGAAATTCAGGAGAGAACTTATTCCTTTTAGAGGGTAACCTTGATGGACCTAACCATCCATGATGGAAAGGCAAGTAGGTCAGGAAATTCCAGAAAGACAAAGCAACCTCACAATGTAGTCTTAGTTACTGGATTACGACTCACTCTCAGTAGAAACTTATCATCATCAACAAGCGAAGCGACATCAAAATCTATGAAGAAAGTTGAAGACGTTTAAGGTTTAGAAGCAACAATAGAAAAGAATAATTCAAAAATCAAAGTTGAAGACTTAGTTACAAGAAGTTATAAGAGCAAATGATATAAGTTGTTGGAATTCATGATACCAAGACATCACAAGTTGCGAAGATCCAAGTTTTTAAAGTCATTCTCTCATGGCCATGTAAATTTTTGTCTTGTAATTTTTGTTTCAAAAAAAAATAAAATGAAAAAACAAAAAAATCATCATTACGTTCTATAATTAGTTTTTTTTTTGTTCAATAAGGCCATAGGGAAGTAGAATTTTTTAAGTCAAGCAAGAAATCAAAGAGAAGAGTTAATTGTCAAGGTTCTATGAGGTTCGATAGTTTATCACCAACAGTTGAAGACCGAAGAAGACGTTGTTTCTACTGAGCACTATGAGAGAGTTGAAGAAAGATACATTTGGTTGCTTTGTTAGTCCGCTTTCCATCTGGCACAAGATCTTTCCAGCACTGGTTCAACTCATCACATGTAATTAGTCCAGCTGTGTAGCAGATGTCCCTCTCATCTTTATCTCTCTCCTAATCTTATCCAGCTGTAAATCAGTGGACGCATCTTACAATGTTTATCTAGCTGTGTAGCAGATATCTCTTTATCTAGCAGCGTTGCGGATGTGTCTCCCCTTTTCTTTAGTCAGCTTTAGAGATGACACCTTTAATTTCTCTAGCATTCTAGTTACTTGGAGATAGGTTGAGAATTTGTATGTCCTCATAGGTCTTTGGATACTTGTGACCAATTAGAAGTCATGGTTTTGTGGGTATACCTCTGGTAAACCCTCCCGAGATTAACTCGGTTTTATTTTTTATTAGTTTTGCTCGAGGACTAGCAAATAATAAGTTTGAGGGTATTTGATAGACGCATTTATGTGTCTAATTTGTCCTCAATGTTTCATATTGTTAGTACTCGTTTTCGTCCTTATTATGGTATTTTGTGTGTTTGTGGGTATTTTTTGGAAATAAATATTGTTGGAAAATTCGGCTCGAAAAGTTGCTCGGAGCACCCCCGAAGGACAGTTGATATATGGACCCCCACTTTTGTTATGCGTCACCCGCGGCTATCTGTAGCCCATTTGTCCACAACACCCATTTCTTATTCGGCACCCAGGACGTTGGATAAGGGATAACCATCTTCTTCATTTCAAAAATTATGTTTTGGCGGGAAATATTTGGTTTCAATGGCAGAACTAGGGTTGCGAATTTGAGCTTGTTTCAGCGAGACTAAAGAGCTGGAATTGTTTGGGTATCTTCCTTTGAGCCTAACAGGATTGTTTTGGGTCTTTGGTTCGATGGATTTTGGCTAGAAATCGAGTTAGAAGAAATCAGGGAGTAAAGCTGGCTAAATTAGGGTTGGAGTTTTTACGCAACTCAGTGAGACTCAACGGCTCAGATTGATTGGGTTTGTTCCTCTGGTGTTAACATGCATGGTATGGTTGATTTCGTCAGCCAAAATTGGCTAGCTACTAGGTGAGAAGAAAACAGAGGTCGGGAGATATTCATGGGATTTCCTGTGCGTATTAGAGGATAGCGTGTGTCTTAACAGAATTTTACTCCAACTGGGACTGTGTTGGGAGTGTGTCAACACTATTCAGACGCGTGATGAGCTAAAACAGGGAACAAATATATTCGTATCACTCTCTGTTGGTGCTATTGCGGGAAAGATGCGTACAATGAAGGAAAGGTATTGATTGGGGATTATATACAATTGATTGGGAGATATTTCACAGCTCATTCCAGCGTAAAGAAGAGAAGAAAAATGGAATTATTCCCGTGTACTGGCAGGGAGTAAATGAAGATTTTTGAGAGTTATTACGCGTGATTTATTTGTCCTGTGGAGTATAAAAACGTTGCTAGGGTCGAATTAAAGAGGACGGGGGTGATTAGGGAGAGTTCAGAGCATTACAGAGTGAGAAAATCAAGCTGTAGAGAATCGCCATTTTCTGCTGCTGTGAAGAACATAAGACGCACACAGGGCAGTCGTATTTTCTACGGTGACAACGGCAGTTCCTTTATATCGTACTTTGTAACAGTTCGGTTTGTAACAAATATAATTGTTACAAACCCGGTTTTTCATTATTTCTCCCTTATTCATCATTTGTAAACCATTTTTGAGCATAAATGAATTTCGAGCGTGTTTCCAACATGATGATGTGCTAATTCTCTCACAACCAAGGAAATGAGGAAGCTATTTACACATGAATAATTGGTAATTATTTATTTTCTCTAATTTATAATTTATAATTCACTCAATCACTGGTTTTGTAGAGTTTTTAATTGTTTGCATAATTTCTTCATTAGTTGTGATTCAATTAGATAGGTTATACTTTGTTTAGATAATCTATGCTTAGGGGATACAATTAATATTTGAGAATTTACCTGATTATCTGTGAATTAAGAAATAAGGGACTTAAAAGATAATTAGAGTTTTGGATTATTTATCATAATTTATTCATGTGTAATAGTGGAATCAGTGTCTTGGTTATTCCTAATATCTTAAAATCAAATTTTGAGTTAAGTTTTCTTTATTTTTAAGTTTCTATTAAGTCTAAAATCTTTTGCTTTCATAAGCCTCAACGAACTTTTTACTACAACATTATTGAGATCACACCAAGTTTTTGGCGCCGCTGCCGGGGAGTGGTAGTAAAATACTCTCTGATTGATATATTTTTGTACATAATTTTATTTTATTTTTCTTTAAGATTTTTTTTGGTTCTTTTTACGTATTTTATTTGATTTTTTTTTAGGTACCTTAGCCTGAAGTGTTGTGGGCGAAAAGAAAGTATGCATTCGCAAGGCTTTTGCAAGAGCGACTTGAAAGATCCATTAGAGGTTTTCTTAGCTCATTTTGGGTATGATTTTGATGATGATAGTGTTATTTGTGAAGTCAATGCTTTGTTAGACTCCACACCGCTGCTAGACACTAATAAATGGAAACCCAAACTAGAACCTCTAGTTTTTACTGAGTCTCGACTAGTTCCATTAGTTGAGAAAGCTCCGACCTTGACCCTTAATAATGAAACCGTTGTGAATGATAATGGTCCAATTAGTCACGATATCATTGTTCCTTTGAGCCCTTGTTTCTCGGATCGTGATTTTCTAAAAGCTTATGTGAATGTTCCGAATAAGACTGGGTTCAGTTTTTGCTATTTGGGTACTAATCATCATTACTGCAGGATCATACTTTCATCAAAACGAATTAGTTGGGTTGATCCCCAAATTTTCAGACTGTATATATATGATTTGCAGCGTACTCTGGGTTCCATCCTCACCTTATTTGAGACTACATGCTACTGGAAAGCAGGGAAACAAATACCTTTCGCTTCATGGGAGTCAACCCATCATATTTGTTTCCTGGACTCTATCTTTTATTTTTATTGTATTTTAAAATTTCACACCTTAATTTCTATGTTGGATGACTCAATCACATTGAGGACAATGTAATGTTCAAGTGTGTGGGAGTGGTCTTCTCGTTAGGAATTATGATTTGAAAAAAAATGAATTTTTTTTTTTGCATCAATAAAAGAAAAATGCATCATATGACCAGCTGTGTAGCGGGTCTACAAAAAAAAGATGATCAGTTGTGTAGTCTTGAAATTTTTTTTATCATTACGATTTTATGATTATGACCAGCTGTGTAGCGGGTCTTATGTATGGCATTTGTCATGACCAGCTGTGTAGCGGGTCTAACTCTCTCTTATTATATGAACAGCTGTGTAGCGGGTCAATTTTCTGTTTTGCTCGAGGACTAGCAAAATATAAGTGTGGGGGTGTTGATAAGCACGTATTTGCTACATTTTATACTCATATTTATATGAGCTATGTTTCAATATTCTTACTAATAACACTATTTTAGTGCTTTTGTAGAAAGTACAAGTGAATTCGATCATCCGGAGAATAAACGCCTAAATTGCAGCTTAAATGGCGTTTGCCACGGAAATCACCAAAGTGTCTCACGGATGGAGTTTGCTTCCGTGTTAATATGTCACGAACACCTTCTTGATTAACTCATTTCAGGGCCAATAAATTATAAAGTGCATTTGTACAGTAAAGCACCAATATTGCAGGTCTCGGCGCCAAACACACTGAGAGTTGATAATGAACAGCCATGTCAACTATTTGTCTTGTCAAAGCATTGAACCATTCCAAGGCCACGTCTTTGTTTTGATCCAGCACATAAGTGTGAGGTGTCATTGCTATCTCACTTCATTTAATTGAGAAAAGAGTACCGAGCAACATTTTCCAGGATCTAAGATGAAACTTCAATGGGGTGTTTAGTATATTACCGAGCAGCTACAATATAACCATTCTTCATGGTACAAGATTTAAATATTACATAGGAGTGAAAATGCTAGACAAACTTTGAGAAGAAGGTGTTGTAGATGGAGAAACTATGTTGTGACCTGCTGGTGCCGACGATGGTTGCATGGAGAGCTTGAACGGAGATGAACTGGTGTTTACTTCCATGATTCATATGGGTTACTTTGAATACGATTCTATGGCTGAATAAACGAGCAATGGTGATGTGAATAGATGACTGCCGGTGTCAGGGAGGAAGATGAGCAGTTGGAGTTCAGTGTATGTGATTGGAGAATGGCAGTGATAGTCGTGATGACTAGGTGGCGTCGTATTGGTGTTTGCTTCATGAGCTGGACAAGGAAATTGAGGAGAGATGTTGGGTTGGTTTTACAGCTACAAGGAGGCAAAAAGATGGGTTGAACGTCTGTGCATGGGGTGTACTTGGCAGTCGTGTAAGCTCAGTTGAGGTGTTATGACGATGAAGTAACTGGTAGAAACGATGGTGGCTCTTCTCAGATTGCTTCTCGACTAAGATGTTACAATGCTTTGTTGTTGAAGGTGGGTGAACTGCAGTTGCCGGTAATGACTTGGAGTTGGGTGTGGTGGATATGAATCCTCTAATGGCTGAGATAACTATGTTTGGCGAAACTGGAATCGAAATGGGACTCTGGTTCATACCGCGAATAGGTTGGCTGAACTGGTGCCGAGTGGGGTTGTACGTAGCTGGTGAACTGAAGCCGAGATGGGCAAGGATTAGACTGGTTTTGCTCGGTGGTGGTTTTGCTTGGAGCTTAAAACTAGTATTATGATGTTGTTGCTGGTGAAACGATTGCAGTAGATGATGTTTGTGTCTGGAAAGGTTATCTCGGTTGATGTTTGTGGTCGAGATTTGTATGGATAGAAGATTGGAGTTGTTGTGTGTGATCACTGGAGGTGAGTTCTCAGTCAGAGAATATGAATGCGGTTGGGTTGTGGCAGTTGTATGTGAAGCTGTAGATATGAAGAAAAATGGCCACAATGAGTTTTGGAAGAAGCTGGAATGGATAGACAATGAGAAGTGGAAGTGCAGAGAAGTTAAAGACGTTGACGATGGCTACATGTGTTCGACAACAAGTTTATTTTGTTTATTTTGTGCAGAGAAGGAAAGCAGGGAACTGATCTCGGCTTTTGAGTTTATTTTGTGGTTAACTGGTCAGGCAATTGGACCAGTGGTGGGAGTGATGATTCGTGTTTTGTTTAGGGGTACTGTTGTTGCAGCCTGTGGTTCACGAGCGTCTGAGAAGGAGTCTGTGGAGTTGAGTTCAAATGTTTATGACTTGTGTCAACATCATATCTTAACTGTCCCATATTGTGCTAAGATTCTTTCACAACGTTTATGAAAACAAAATGAGCACGAGACATCTAGAAGATCAGATGGCAGACAAGTGTTGGAAATGAAGACGTGGCGAAACTTCATTGGGTGATTTTGTTTATCCCTCAACATGTATCATAGGTTAATTGGCTGATGACGTAGTGTAGAGAATTAATAAGGAAATTAGATTTCTTTGGTGAGGCTATGTATACGATCACATATTGAGCCAAAGAGGAGGCCCCCGGCCATAGTGCCGCAAGGAGAGAAGGGTTTTGAAGTTTTGTTTTCGATTTTTCATTTTTCATTAGCTAGAGAGTTTGATTTTAATATGTTTATGGGTTTTGAGAAAGCCATGTCTAGCTAGAGTCATGTTAGGGTTTAGGTAGAAATCAATTAATTGTGAAAACTCTACATTGATATATGCTTAATAATGATTTGATTGATTAATAGTTTTTCTTCACAAAGCTTGGTGTTTAATCGTTTATGTGATTTTCTTGATTATTTATGCTTTTGAATTGATATTTCGTGCTTCGGTTAAATCCCCTAGACGTGGTATGCAAGGATTGATAGGTAATGCTTTAGAATCACTACCCATGATGCGAAGAAAACTATAGCGGAGAAACAGTATTTGAAAATAAAAGCATGAAATATATTTTTAAAGATTAGTAGAGTTTGATAAACCCATATTTATATGAGCTACATTTTTGGCGTCGCCGACGCGAGAAACCCATATTATGAACATATCTTATGTAAATATGGTTTCTGAACATATCTTATGAACAACCAATATGTGTGATAAAGTAGAACTGCTCACAACTTGTTGTGTTTTTGGTAGAACTATTCACAAAGGCCTGAATTTTTTATTGGTATAACTTTTATTAGTAAAACCAATCTTAAGTAATCACCTTGGTATGATCGGATTATGTCTGCCTTGGGGAAAGGGAACCGATCCCTGTAAGGGAAAGGGAACCAATCCTTGTAAGGGAAAGGGGAACCGATCCTGGTATGGGAAAGGGGGAACCGATCCTTGTAAGGGGTGCAATACATCAAGGGGAACCGATCCTTGTATGGGGTACATCAAGGTTTACAGCAGAAAGGGGAACCGATCCCGTGAACATGTGCAACACATATAAGTTAGATACCATATATATGTGGGGAACCGATCCTAGTACCTAGCCAACCGAATCTTTTGGGAAGCTAGTGTGACTATGCGTAGTACTCACATGGAGGTAGAACCAAAACTTGTTTTGGTAGAACCGTAAACCCATGATTGTGATTGAATGTTGGCTTGATCAATCACATAGTTCTTGAAAGTCAGATGAACCAATTCTAAACTTGTTTGGAAGTGTGGCAAATCGGTTTCAAGATTGTAAGTGTTAAAGAGAACTTACAAAGTTAAGATGTCGACAAACTTTGAACACGTGCTGAGATGTTTATTTATGTAATTGTTTAAAGATATTCCTTAACGGATAAGGGAAGAGAATCCCAGGATCGAAACACAAATAAGTTAAGAATCTTTTAATTAAGGTTATTAATTTCATTTGTATGGAAATTACAGAATTAGTAATGTGCATTTACTAATTATATTTTCCAAGAGATTTCGATTGTTATTTTTGGACAGAGCCTTTCTAGGAATTATGAAAACCGAATCGGTGCATTTATGAATATCTTGAGAATATTTTTGGTTTTGGAAATTCCTTGGTGTCCAAACTTCCTTGTCTATAAATACACGAAGTTTTCCTTTCTAGCAAACTAATCCTTCGTAACAACAAACTTCCTCTTTTGTCCTTGTTACTAGTATAGCCGCCTATTGGAGAGGAGGGTAATCTAATTAGGTGAAATCTCTTACGACCGCTCGTTTTAAAGTCTTCTTTGGGATTGAGAAGCTCTAGTGCGACCCGTTGGTGGGAAACTAGATAATTGCGGTTTATCTTTTTTTTTCGATTGATTTGATTGACTAACGGTGGTTGAAATCTGATTGCACCTAGTTTGTTTATTCTTGAGAATCTTCTCTTCTGATATAAGATTCACTCAAACTAGTTCAGAGTTTCGACAGGGATCTTTAGACTGTTGTTAGTTCTAAAGACGATCTTGTGATAATCCATTTTTAACAGACTCCGTTCTGTGCATGATTGATCACAAGAGATTCAAGTGATTGTGTGCAGGTTTTTATTGAAGATTTAAGAAGATTTGAAGAAAAAGAAGATATTGAAGATCTGACTTGGGTTTTATAATCTTTGGTGTGCACAATACTTGTTTCGGTAAAAGAGGATCCAATTAATAATCAGTTTATCCTTGTGGTAGATTGGATTGATTAATTGAGTAGATCAGCATCAACACAGTTCTTCGGATTAAAGGTATTGTTGGATTAATCTTAAACGATTACCTTAGGGTGATTGAACATAAGATAGATCTAGACCCGACGAAGGAGTTTATGTTAAGATAAACGGAAGAGCCTTTGTCCGACTCATATCACTTGGTTGAATAGAGTTGATACCAAACAGATTTCTTGTTCCTTTACTGTTTGGAATACGAACCAAAGGGATTGTTCCAAGTACGTGACTTATTCATAGGTCGGAGGCGTGGGAATACAGACGAAACTAAGTGAACTATAAGGTTAGATACTTGGTCTCAACTATACGAAGTTAGGTGTAATTTTGTGTAGCGGCTTAATCCTGAGAGTATTCAATTCTGGACTAGGTCCCGGGGTTTTTCTGCATTTTCGGTTTCCTCGTTAACAAAATCTTGATGTGTCATTTACTTTTATTTTCCGAATTATAATTGTTTTATTATAATTAAAGTAAATTACACAAACATTAATTCTTATTTACTTGATAAGCAATCCTATTGTGTTTGGTTAAGTCCGAACCTTTGTATCAAGTAAACATACTTCGTTGTTGTATTGTCTCGATCTCTTATCCATAGACAATCACACGAAGTGTGAACCGATTAGTTGTATTGTCTCGACTCAGTCCATAGACAATCACTTTCGGAGAAAGGACTTATAAGTAGGAAAAGTTTTATCTTGAGGTATATTTGGGTGCCCTCGCCTTTTCAATTGGTATTAGAGAGGAAAACACGAAAAGATCTAAAAATTTGTGTTTGATGCGATCCAACCTATAAGATATGGGACAAGGAAAAGTTAAGAGAGAGCGAAGACTTAAGAAAGGATCATTTAACGTATCACAAGACGTTGAAAGTTTTGACTTTTAGAAATGCTTTAAAGGAGTTTATTCATCAAGTTCCACTTACTCGTCTGAGAATAAGTCTGAATGTTCTCTAGACGAGACTAAGTTAAGCCATGTATTTGAAATCAATGATTCAGACTTTGAAAAATGTCTTTTTGATAACAAGATATCTTTGAGTTATATACTGGAGATTTCTGATGAAAGATCAAGTGTAAAAACATCTGAACTAAAGGAATTGAGCAAACAATTACTTATTTGTTCTTATGATCTTCTTTCAACACTTGAAATAGAACGAGAGTTAACTTTAAAGTTTGAAAATCTCAATGAGGAGCATAACTTGCTGAAAGAAGAATACTCACAACAAATGCTTATTTATAAGAAGGTATTTGAGAAAAATCAGGATGTTTTTAAAGCATTTAAAATTGAAAGTGAAAGGGTGAATCAAAATCACAAGAAGTTTAGGGAGGATACTTCTCAACAAATACAGGGTCTTGAAGAAAAACTTGATGAATCTGATGCAATGATTAACTCTCAGTAAAAGAGTTTCGATGAGAAAGAAGGTGTATATCTCTCACGAGAAAAATGCCTTGAGGATGATCTAGCTAGTACTCTTGATAAAGTCAAGATGTTGGAAGAAGAAAATTTGGACCTTAAAAAGTTCAATGCTAGCTCAAACAATTTAACCTCAATGTTAGAAGCAAGTAGAAATCATCGTGATACACGAGGATTGGGATATAAGGGAATAGATGCTTCAAATATTAACAAAGAGGTAAAATTTGTTAAAGTTACTAATTCTTCTCAACCAGAGGCTTCCATTGATGACAAAGATGCTCATATTTCGTGTAAAGAAGAAAAGTCTGTCAAGCCTAAGAATAGTGTTCAACCAGCAGCAATCAAAGAGAGCACTTCTGCTAATGTCAAGAAAGCAACAACGTTGAACAAGGATAAGAAGAAGAAGAAGAAGAAG
This sequence comes from Papaver somniferum, assembly GCF_003573695.1. Taxonomy (NCBI): domain Eukaryota; kingdom Viridiplantae; phylum Streptophyta; class Magnoliopsida; order Ranunculales; family Papaveraceae; genus Papaver; species Papaver somniferum. Next base: position 88,418,548 of record NC_039358.1, read on the forward strand.
AAGAAAACTCTTCGAGCTCCAATGCAAGAGTATCCACAAAAGGGTAACATTAAAACTTATACTTCATATATTTATACTAAGCATTGTTATTATTGTGGTAATAAAGGACACTTGCAATGGGGATGCAAAGTTCGTAAGATGCAAAATGCACTTTCTATTGTGTCAAACGGATTGGATAAGTTTTCTTCTCATAAGAAATCAGATCGGTATTTTCCTAAGTTTTTAGGCAAAAGAATTATTATAATGATAGTTCAAATTTTACATATCACTCGACAAGGTCATTTCATAAAGGACCCAATTATAGAAAGAGAGATGACTTTTTAAATGCAAAAACAAGATCTAATGTTCCAAATTGGAGAAAGGGTATTTCACAAAGTATTCAAAAGGACAATGATCCTAATGGTATTATGAAGGAGAAAGCTGCTTCTGCGAAACCCAACTCTAAATGGATCCCTAAGTCCTCCATAGCCAAGAAGGGACCAAAATCTAGTCACAAGAATGATTCTCAGTTGTTAATTGTTGGTGATAATAATTACAAGAGTCTTCTTGAAAGGCTAAAGAAATACATTATGTCTGACATCTCTTGTACTAGTAAAGATTGTGATAATGACACTCTACATCACAAGTCAAATAATAAAAACAAGAGATGGAACAAGAGAAAACAAACCAAGCAAGAGGTCAAGAATGATGATTTTGTGTTAGTCACTCGTGACGAACAAGATAAGGATCAACTTAACACAACCTAGTTGTGTTAGAATGTGCATGCGCACCTTAGTGCTCAATATTTTTAAAGGTGAGGAAGCACATGAAAAACTGAGCACATGATCTCTCAATTATTATATGACTAATTAACATCTTTAGGGAGATTTATCTTCTATGCTCATACCTTATCTATCTATATTTGAGGTTTTTGATAGAAATGGTAATTTTGAGTTGATGATGTCGATATCTACTGATCATATATGTGTATCTCTTGTTTTTACGATTAAAATGAGCCAAAAATCACTGAATTCGGACATCATATGCAAAAGTTATGTCGAAAACAGTTTAGTATTGTGATCTGTCACAAGTAACACATGGAAATCGATCCTAGTACCCCCTAGGTAACCGATCCTAGTACCATGTCATGGTAAGGGAACCGATCCTAGTGAGAGGTCCCCTTACGAAGAAGTGTAAAAATTGTTTTGCACATAATTTCTTCGTCCGAACTCGGAATGGCCTCATTCTTGTTGCGTTGTTTTGATAATTCAATTTCCTACAAGATTGAGGTAATTGCAATACTTGATTTTATGTTGAACATTTATGGTGTATTGCAAATTGATTTATGATATGGTTGATTTCGGTTTTACTACCTTAATATTCGATCTCATATATTATGAACCCTCATGGTTTGAGTGACTTTTTGATTTAGCGGGATTAAGTACTAGCCCTAGTAGGTAGGATTTATCAAAGGATTATGAGGGGTTATAATAGAAACAGTATGTGAAAAAGCCACAATATGTTGAATCGGTTTGGTTTAGCATAAAAGCATATGTGTTTCGACGGTTTTCAACTTTTGCTTGCAATAGTTAAAACCGGTTTTCAACCTTTCTCTGGTAAAGGTTGAGATATGTTGTTATTCTTTTGTTCACGCATAAGGATGACAACGTGGTGATATTTCGATATCAATTCTCCCTGGATGAAGATGCAATCATATTGGAGAAGTGGATGCGAAATTTGAGGTAACAATCTTGCTAGTTAATTGTTTTCCTGTTTAAGAAAAGCCTGAGTTTATATTATATATATTGTTGCTTTTGCTTAACAAAATTTAGGTTCAATTGATATTTATTCCATGATGTGTGTGTGGATGTGTGTTTCAATTGATTCATGTTAAGAAAAACTATTGTTATCTCGCTTTATTGTGTGATATCAATCGTTTAGGCTTACAAAATTTCGGTACAATTGATGTGTGTGTGATTCAATTGGTTCCGGTTAAGAAAAACTATTGTTATCTTGCTTTTGTATGGTATCAATCGTTTAGGCTTACAAAATTACGGTGCAATTGCGGTGCTTATAATGTCTATTATTGTTTCAATTGCTTCCGGTTGAGGTGAATAATTATGCAAGTTGATTTATTTTGGTTTGAAATGAATTATTTATGGCTTAAACAAATAATATGTGTACGGGATGAGTTGTTTAGTCCAATTAGATTCTGGATAAGAAACTAAGTTAATTTTGATCTTAGTTTGTCTTATCAAAGTGAGGTTTCGGTTATTCAAGTCTAATTGAATGCCTAAACAAATAAATACTAGTTAACTAACCTAGTATTTGGTTTGTTTAAAATCGAAAGGTCTAAGTTTATGGATAATTAGAACCTGATGAGAAAAATGGAGTTTATTCTTTATTTTGGTCTTATCGAATTAAGCGGTTGTTTTTGAACAATCAGTTTAGCAAAGGAACTAATGTGATTAGTCGTTTTTGGTTTGCTAAACTAAATGGGAAAAATTGTTTTGGGCAATTGTTTCCTTGGTAACATATAAAAATAATACTACTTGTAGTTTCGGTTTTGATATTGGTTGAAAAAGTGAGGGTCTAACAACACCACCCAATATTTCGCTTAGCAATCTGTATGGACTAACTCCGAAATACTTTGCTAGAGAATCAACTTGACAGTCAGACTCAATCTAGATAAAAGTATCTCAAGGAGTTAATATCTCTCCCTTGATTTGATTTTTCCTCAAGCTATAATCAATAGAGAGGCTTTATCAAATACAAGGAATAACTTGGACGGTACCAAAGACCAATGTCCAAGGATCAATCAATATCAATCAACAACCAAAGGTTGGATTTCCAATTGATGATCACGAACGCACAACCTGTATTATTTCAATTATATAAAATATAATGCGGAAAATAAATAACACAAACACCAGAAATTTTGTTAACGAGGAAACTGCAAATGCAGAAAAACCCCGGGACCTAGTCCAGATTGAATACACACTGTATTAAGCCACTACAGACACTAGCCTACTCCAATCTAACTTCGGACTGGACTATAGTTGAACCCCAATCAGTCTCCCACCGATCCAAGGTACAGTTGTACTCCTACACCTCTGATCCCAGCAGGATACTGCGCACTTGATTCCCTTAGCTGATCTCACCCACAACCAAGAGTTGCTGCAACTCAAAATCGCAGACTTGATAGTAAACAAATCTGTCTCACACAGAAAAGTCTATCAAAGGATAAATCTGTCTCCCACAGATAAACCCTAGGTTTTGTTCCGTCTTAAGATATGAAATCAAGGTGAACATGAACCAATTGATAATCCGGTCTTATATTCCCGAAGAACAGCGTAGATTAATCAATCACCTCTCTACAATCCTTCCTGACTATACAGGCGGTTTCTCGAGGAATCACAAACAGTGAGACGAAGATGTTTGTGACTTCTTTATCTTTCCCATCGGAGAACTCTCACGATCTCAAGCCAATCAAAGATTGTACTCGTACGATAGAAGATGCAAGATCAGATCACACAATTACGATAAAAGTAGTATCGGTCTGGATTCACAATCCCAATGAAGTCTTTAAATCGTTAACCTGGTTTTATAGAAGAAAACCAAAGGTTAAAGGAGAATCGACTCTATCAAGCGCACTAGTATCACATAGACGTGTGGGGATTAGTTTTGCACAATGCTAGATGTCTCCTTTATGTAGTCTTCAAATCAGGGTTTTTCCTTAGTTACAAAGCAATCCATATTCACCGTTAGATGAAAACCTGATTTAGATTCAAGCTAATATTTCTCAACCGTTAGATCGAAAACTTATCTTGTCACACACACTTGGGTAGACATTTACTGGGTTTGTGAAAACCATGCCCAAACATGTACGTGTATGTTGGTTCAACATAGTAACCCAAAAGGTTAACCATATGAGAATTTCATATTAACCTTGTTCTTCTTCACCATAACTAGTTCAATTGACTCAAATGAACTAGTTAGAGAGATGTTCAATTGCTATGAGATCTTATGTAACTACACAAGACACAATTGAAACAAAGATGATTCGATTCGATTGAATCGGCTCATGAACTTTATAACCATGGTTTGCATAAAGCATTCCTTAGTAATTTAAGTTTCATGTTCAGAGCACATCTTTAGATCATAACCTCTTAAGCTCACAAACAAGTTCGCGAACTTAAGACAACCGGTGGAGTTTTCCAAACTCAGCAGAAAATCTCAGCAAAGAGACTTTCGCCAGTTCGCGGACTTACACGCAAACGAGTTTTTGGAAAATCCCAGCAGCAATTCTCGGTACAAGAAATTCTGTCAGTTCGCAGACTGGGTTCGCGGACTTGGCAAAGCCAATTCCTCCGGTTTCTCTCAATCAATAAAGTTCTAAAACTTCGGATTAAGGAATACATGGTTATGTAATCTAAACTCTCATTCCAATCATTGAGACATTCTCAGAGGACGTTATATAGCCGTTATTCACAGACCGTTTCGCGTCAGAGCAATTCTCAAAGTAATTGAAACTTTTCATGACTTTCGTCACTAGGTGAAGATAAACTTGATCAAAGCGAAATGCTTTACCAACACATGATTTCGAGATATAGATAGGCGAGATATACTCGGCTCCAAATATCAAATGTGTATGATCTAGTCTATATAGCATACGACTTTTGTCTCATACGAAGTAGGAGATAGAAGAGATAGACTTTTGAGTGATAGATGAGTTCAAGTCTCCACATACCTTTTTGTTGATGAAGTTCCACGGTTCCTTGAGTAGATCTTCGTCGTTGTATGATGAATCGCCATGAAGTCCTTGAGCTCAACTACACTTTTCTATCCTAGTCCGAGACTTAGCTATGTAGGCTAGAAATCGAGACTCATAGTTCTGATCACTAACATTGACAAACATGCTTGAGATAGCAACGCATGCGAGGTCGACCGAGCTATGCTCTAACATTAGTTATCAGAACATGATGTGTGGAACCCTCATGCCTAAGTCTATATGTTTGCAAGTCTATTATGAGATTTGTAAGATTCTTTTCGTATCCCTAAAGAAAAGAACATTGGTACTTGAATGTTTTGGTGACAAAAAGGGGGAGAAATATATGGAGAAAACAAGTGATACTGGCATTGATTTTATATTAATTGGTATCACTAAAGAAAAGAACATTGGTACTTGAATGTTTTATCTAACGAAAGAATGAAAGCACAGACTAAGGGGGAGTAACATGTCATATATATTGGTATAACAAAGACGTGCGGATTGAATATCTACCCATCTTCCTTAGGGGGAGTATTTTCTTTGTTATTATAATGTCAACAACGACATTTTCAAGGATTGAATGTAAGCAGTTTCACTGTGCTGTTGAATCGGGAATCAAGCGGATTGTAATGAATTATTGTAATTTGTTTATCCATATGATGTAAGAGTTTTGTCACTAAAATTGACAAAGGGGGAGATTGTTAGATCATGGCTCGGTTGAACCCACCAAGCGTTGATATGTCAAGTTTGGTTGTCATATTTTAGTGAATCAAAACTCATGTTAAGAGTCGCTTGATTATGTACTAGAGTTAAACTTCGTATAGGTTAGACTGAAAGTATAAGGATATGAGACATTACAAGTATTGCGAAGACTTTAAGATGTGAAGAAGAAAGGAGCTACAACGACAACAATCATCCTTCCACTTGAGGTTGGTGATATTTGACTTGAACTGTTTCATTCCCTAACGTATCTTTCAAGTCGTGCATATTGAAAACATAACTGCGAAGCATATTTGAACTCTAGATAGACATAGTATTAAGGAATACAATACGAGGTTTATTGCTTAACCATTAAACTTTGTAGATAAGACATCGCCATAATCATTTGAATGCTATTGTGATTATGTATGGGTATGAGGTGAGGATTTCATCCTAGGGAACAATGTTTACATGTGTTCTAAGGAAGTAAGTTCATAAACTTGTTTTGTGAACCGAAAAGGAAATTGTCAGGTGTTATAGGTTTTGTTATTCATTGCATTTCTTATGAACAACCAATATGTGTGATAAAGTAGAACCGCTCACAACTTGTTGTGTTTTTGGTAGAACAATTCACAAAGGCCTGACTTTTGTATTGGTATAACTTTTATTAGTAAAACCAATCTTAAGTAATCACCTTGGTATGATCGGATTATGTCTGCCTTGGGGAAAGGGAATTGATCCTTGTAAGGGAAAGGGAACCGATCCTTGTAAGGGAAAGGGGAACCGATCCTAGTATGGTAAAGGGGGAACCGATCTTTGTAAGGGGTGCAGTACATCAAGGGGAACCGATCCTTGTATGGGGTGCAGCAAGGTTTACAGCAAAAAGGGGAACCGATCCTGTGAACATGTGCAACACATATAAGTTAGATACCATATATATGTGGGGAACCGATCCTAGTACCTAGTCAACCGAATCTTTTGGGAAGCTAGTGTGACTATGCGTAGTACTCACATGGAGGTAGAACCGAAACTTGTTTTGGTAGAACCGTAAACCCATGATTGTGATTGAATGTTGGTTTGATCAATCACATAGTTCTTGAAAGTCAGATGAACCAATTTTAAACTTGTTTGGAAGTGTGGCAAATCGGTTTCAAGATTGTAAGTGTGAAAGAGAACTTACAAAGTTAAGATGTCGACAAGCTTTGAACACGTGCTGAGAATGTTTATTTCTATAATTGTTCAAAGATATTCCTTAACGGCTAAGGGAAGATAATCCCAGGATCGAAACACAAATAAGTTAAAAATCATTTAAGTAACGTTATTAATTTCATTTGTATGGAAATTACATAATCAGTAATATGCAGTTACTAATTATATTTTCCAAGAGATTTCGATTGTTATTTTTGGACAGTGGAATTATGAAAACCGAATATGTGCATTTATGAATATCTTGAGAATATTTTCGGTTTTGGAAATTCCTTGGTGTCCAAACTTCCTTTTCTATAAATACACGAAGTTTGCCTTTCTAGCAAACTAATCTTTCGTAACAACAGACTTCCCCTTTTGTCTTTGTTACTGGTGTAGCCGCATATCGATAAGGAGAGTAATCTAATTAGGTGAAATCTCTTACGACCGCTCGTTTTAAAGTCTTCTTTGGGATTGAGAAGCTCTAGTGCGACCCGTTGGTGGGAAACTAGATAATTGCGGTTTATCTTTTTTTTCGATTGATTTGGTTGACTAACGGTGGTTGAAATCTGATTGCACCTAGTTTGTTTATTCTTGAGAACCTTCTCTTCTGATATAAGATTCACTCAAACTAGTTCAGAGTTTCGACAGGGATCTTTGGACTGTTGTTAGTTCTAAAGACGATCTTGTGATAATCCATTGTTAACAGACTCCGTTCTGTGCGTGATTAATCACAAGAGATTCAAGTGATTGTGTGCAGGTTTTTATTGAAGATTTAAGAAGATTTGAAGAAAAGAAGATATTGAAGATCTGACTTGGGTTTTATAATCTTTGGTGAGCACAATACTTGTTTCGGTGAAAGAGGATCCAATTAATAATCGTTTTATCCTTGTGGTAGATTGGATTGATTAATTGAGTAGATCGGCATCAACACGGTTCTTCGGATTAAAGGTATTGTTGGCTTAATCTTAAACGATTACCTTAGGGTGATTGAACATAAGATAGATCTAGACCTGACGAAAGAGTTTATGTTAAGATAAACGGAAGAACCTTTGTACGACTCATATCACTTGGTTGAATAGAGTTGATACCAAACAGATTTCTTGTTCCTTTTCTGTTTGGAATACGAACCAAAAGGATTGTTCCAAGTACATGACTTATTCATAGGTCGGAGGCGTGGGAATACAGACGGAACTAAGTGAACTATAGGGTTAGTTACTTGGTCTCAATTATACGAAGTTAGGTGTAATTTTGTGTAGCGGCTTAATCCTGAGAGTATTCAATTCTGGACTAGGTCCCGAGGTTTTTCTGCATTTGCGGTTTCCTCGTTAACAAAATCTTGCTGTGTCATTTACTTTTATTTTCCGCATTATAATTGTTTTATTATAATTAAAGTAAATTACACAAATGTTAATTCCTATTTACTTGATAAGCAATCCTATTGTGTTTGATTAAGTCCGAACCTTTGTATCAAGTAAACATACTTCATTGTTGTATTCTCTCGATATCGCATCCATAGACAATCACACGAAGTGTGAACCGATTAGTTGTATTGTCTCGACTGAGTCCATAGACAATCACTTTCGGAGAAAAGACTTATAGGTAGGAAAAGTTTTAGCTTGAGGTATATTTGGGTACCCTCGCCTTTTCAGTAATGGAGTGTTGAAATTGTCTTTTGGTAACATGACCGTAGAACTGAATGTTTTCAATATTAGTCAACAACCCAATGATTGTGATGATACTGAAATGCATGAAATTAACATGATTGAGAGTCTGATTCAAGACTCATTGCCTGACATCTTATTTGTGGACCCTTTGCAAGCATGTTTATATAAATTTGACTTAGATCTTTTCGATTCTGAGTACATTAGTGAAGTACACTCTTTGCTTGAATCTGTACCACCCATGGATATTTCTAAATGGTAGAATTTAGTAGAACCACTTCCACTCTCTGATTCCAAAACTGTCCCATCTCTTGTCGAACGACCTAAGCTTGATTTGAAATCATTGCCCGACACTTTGAAATATGCTTTCTTAGGTTCTTCTGATACTTTACCTGTTATTATTGCATCATGTTTAGACACTGAACAGGAAATTAAACTTTTAGAAGTACTTAAAGAGCATAAGGAGGCCTAAGGTTGGAACATCTTAGACCTTAAGGGTATAAGTCCCACAATTTGCATGCATCATATAAATCTTGAAGAAAATACTAAACCATCTAGGGAAATGCAAAGGAGACTTAACCCCAACATGAGAGATGTTGTTAAAAGTGAGATTCTGAAATTGCTTGATGCGGGTATCATATACCCAATTCCAGATAGCCAATGGGTCAGTCCCATCCAAGTTGTACCCAAAAAGTCTAGCATTACTGTAGTTCAAAATGAAATGAATGAGCTAGTAACCACTCGTGTAACCACAGGGTGGCGAGTTTGCATTGACTATAGGAAGTTGAACACGACAACAAAGAAATACCACTTTCCCCTTCCCTTCATTAACCAAATGCTAGAAAGGTTGTCGAGGCATAGTCACTATTGTTTCTTAGATGGCTATTCGGGTTATAACCAGATTCATATAGCACCTGAAGATCAACCAAAGACCACATTACCTGTCCTTATGGTACATTTTCTTATCGTCGTATGCCTTTTGGGTTGTGTAATGCACCTGCTACTTTTCAACGTTGCATGATGAGCATTTTCTCTGACATGGTAGATTAATTTCTTGAAATTTTCATGGATGATTTTTCTATCTTTGGGTCTTGTTTTGATGAATGTTTACATTATCTTACTCTTGTGCTGATTCGATGTAAAGAAAAGAATTTGGTTTTGAATTGGGAAAAATGTCACTGTATGGTTAACTCAGGCATAGTTTCAGGACATATCATTTCTGAAAAAAGGCATAAAAGTAGATAAATCTAAAGTTGATCTCATACAACACTTGCCTCAACCTCGCTCTGTGAGGGAGATAAGATCATTCTTAGGCCACACCGGTTTTTACTGGCGATTCATCAAAAACTTTAGTAAAATTTCAAGACCCTTGTGTAGCCTTCTTGCAAAAGATGTTGCATTTGTCTTTGATGATGCTTGTAAGGAAGCATGGGACCAATTGAAAGATCTTCTCACATCCGCCCCTATAGTCAGACCACCTGATTGGACCTTACCATTTGAAATTATGTGTGACGCGTCTGACTATGTTGTAGGAGCTTTTTTAGGTCAGGGAGTAGACAAACTCCCTTATGTGATCTACTATGCTAGTAAAACACTTAATGATGCTCAACTGCATTATTCAACTGTTGAGAAAGAATTTCTAGCTGTTGTGTTTGCATTGGATAAGTTTAGATCTTATTTGATAGGATCTAAAGTGATCATATACTCTGACCATGCTGCATTGAAATATCTTATGTCTAAGAAAGATGCTAAGGCTCGTCTAATTCGATGGATACTCTTGTTACAAGAGTTCAATCTCGAAATTCGAGATAAGAAAGGGTCTGAAAATGTCGTTGTTGATCACTTGTCTAGGTTGAATGTTGAGTCTGTCTATGAATCTTTGTTTAATAAAGAATCATTCCCTGATGAACAATTGATGCTTGTGTCTGAAATGCCCTGGTTTGCTGATATTGTTAACTACCTTGCTACTGGTAGAATGCCCTTGCATTGGTCTAAACAAGACCGTTCTAAATTCTTGGCTGAGGTGAAATATTTCTTTTGGGATGACCCATACTTGTTTAAATACTGCCCAGACCAACTCATTAAGGATATGTGTCCCCAATTCGGAGAAAAGAGATGTCATCTCTTTCTGTCATGACCATGCATGTAGAGGCCATTTTAGTGCCAAGAAAACTGCTGCAAAGACTTGCAAAGTGGTTTCTATTGGCCATCATTGTTCAAAGATAGTCATGCCTTTTGTGTTGCTTGTGAACGATGTCAGAAATTAAGAAGTATCTCAAAAAGAAACATGACTCCCTTACAACCTATTTTGGTTGTTGAATTATTTGATGTATGGGGTATTGATTTCATGGGTCCCTTTCCTAATTCTGAAGGTAAGTTGTACATTCTTGTTGCTGTTGATTATGTTTCTAAGTGGGTAGAAGCCATTGCCTCCAAAAAAAATGACCATAAAGTAGTTCTTTCTTTTCTTAAAAAAATATTTTTTCTCGTTCTGGAACGCCTAGAGCCATAATCAGTGATGGTGGTATGCATTTTTGCAATAGACCTTTCAAATCACTTATGCGCAACTATGGAATCACTCATGAGGTAGCAACACCATACCATCCTCAGACCAGTGGCCAAGTAGAAGTTTCTAATAGGGAAATTAAGCATATTCTTGAAAAGACTGTTAATCCAACTAGGAAAGATTGGTCTTTACGTTTAAATGATGCTTTGTGGGTCTATAGAACTGCTTACAAAACTCCCATTGGCATGTCCCCTTACAGACTTGTGTATGGTAAAATTTGTCATCTACCTATAGAGTTAGAACATCGTGCATATTGGGCTGTTAAGAAATTGAACTTTGATCTTGATAAGGCTGGTACCCAAAGGAAACTTCAACTCAATGAGTTAGAAGAATTGAGAAATGACGCATATGATAGTGCCAAAATGTACAAAAATAGAATGAAAGTGTTTCATGACAAGCGCATTTTGCGCAAGTCTTTCACACCTGGTCAAAAAGTTTTATTGTACACCACTCGTTTGCATATTTTTCCAGGCAAGTTACGTTCTCGATGGTCAGGTCCATTCTTGGTACATACTGTTTTCCCCCATGGAGCTGTTGAACTCGAAAATCCAGCAACCAAGAACATTTTCAAGGTCAATGGTCAGAGATTGAAACCATTTTTGGAGGAACTTCCAACAGAGGTTGAGACCACTGACTTGGAAGACCCCGTCTATGTGGACTGAACTGGTTCACATGTGTACATACATATGGATTAAAAGTCCATTCTCTTTCCCTTTTATTTTTCTTTTTGAATAATTTTTATGTGTGTTAACCAAACTTTTTGTCTTATCGTTCTATATCTTGTTGTTTTCTTTCAAATCATTCATCCACTTCTGGTCTAGCACTTTCCTTTTTGCATATGGTAATTTCTTTCCTTTAAATATACTCTGCATTGTTCTCCTGGTATGTTGTTGTAATTTTGCTCATATATTGAAACATTGAGGACAATGCTAGATTTAGGTTTGGGGGAGTATTTTGCATATAGAGTTTTTAGTCTTTTGCATTGAAAAAAAAAAATCAAAAATTTCAAAATCTTTGTAAATATTTGCAAAAAACCTCCAACTTTTAGAGATTTTAGAGTCACTAGCATGCTTCTATCTATGTTTACATAGATAATATGACCGAAATAACTGAACTTGGAAGTACTGGAGAACACAATCGGGTTTCTTGGTTGTTAGAGCATTAAAGTTGGATTTAACCATACCGGTGGGAGAATTAGGTGTCGCAAAGATATTTGGTAGTAGAGTTGTGATCACCCTTATTGGAGACTACCTATTTTTACATCAAGCGAGGCACCGACCTTCAATTTTTGTGACTATCTAAAAAGTCCTTTTAGAGTGTGTGTCACCGTACGTAAATTCCGGGTAGGAATGGTGAGCTACCCAACTTCGCACCACTTTCAGCACTATTTTTGATCTCTTGAGTGCTAATTTTGTCAATCACAAGGATGATGTCTAAAGATGAAAACTCCTTCTTGTAGTTTGATTTGCAGCTGGCACCACTCTCTCTCTCGACAACATCAACAGATCCATAGAAACATATCATCATCAATGAGCAAAGCAACGTCGGATTCTATAAAGAAAGTTGAAATAGTCCGAGGTTTACAAGCAACAATTCAAGGAAAAGTAAAAAGTTCCTATTCAAAGTAAAGATACAGTACAAAGAGCAGAATTCTATACACATTTGAAGACGTATTTTACAAAGAGCAAAGAAAACGAAAAAAGATGAGAAATAGTGAAGTTCAGTAAATCAAGACAATACAGGTTGTGAAAAATTAAGTGATAAAGTCCTTCATCCATGGCTTTCAATAGTTTCATTACTTATTTTGTTATTTTCAGTTTGTCATCTTGTGTTATTAAAAAAATTTATATAAAAAAAATTAAAAAAAAATGAAAAAGACAGTTTGTTTTTAGTTTTGTTTAATAAACAACATGGTAAAGAAGAATTTAAGAGGAAATTTCAAGCAACAAGGAAATTGAAGAGAAAAATCAGAAATTGTCAAGGTTCTACGAAGTTCAGAAGTTCATCATCAATAGTTGAAGACTGAAGACGAAGACGTTTCTATGGATGTTGTGAGAGTGGTGTTGATTGCCGATCGGATGTGAAAGTAAGTGAGTACTCCCATCCTTGCTAATGATTGATTTCCTTTCTTAGAGATCATCAGAAAAAGATTCTTATTCCCACAATTTTGTGGAGTCTCCAAAAATTATTTCGGAAGGTTTTCCTTCCCACCATTCAACTTGTGCAGGATTTCTCTCTTTATTCCCTTCTGCACACATGAGAGACTAAAAAAGAGGTCTTTTTGAGTGCAGTTATCATAAAACCCTATTGGTGAGGCAGAAGTCGAGGCTTTTGATCACTCTCGAACCCGAATTCTTTCATATGGTGTGGTTATTTCTCGCTCAACTCTTAAGGATGAGAATGCGTTCTTTGGTATTTCTAACTTATTGTTACTAGCATGCAGAAACTCTATGTCCTCATAGCTCTTTGGATGCTTAGGACTCTGATAAGATCTGAAGTTGGAGAAGGTTTTGTGGGTGCACCTCTAGTAAACCCTCACGAGACTACAACTCGTCCACTAGGGACACCTAGGGGTTTAAAGGTTTAGTGCATACGCTAAATGCATTCGAGAGACCAACGACAGTGGTATAGTTAGGATTTGTTAATTTCTGTTTCACTTGAGGACAAGTAAAATTCAGGTTTGGGGGTATTTGATGAGTGCCAAATATTGCATACTTCTACATCTTTTTATTGGAAATTAACTCATCTTTTGCGCTTTAAAATCATATATTAACCCAAATTCTGTATTTTCAAGAATAAATACTTTTACTAATTAATTTTATGTTTTTAGGTACTAAATAAAGCTTGGATGAATTGAGATGCCAAAAGAGAAGGAATTTGGTGGCCAGAGGCGTAAAGGCAATGAGAAACGTAGAAGAATATCAAGCAAGAAGCCGCTTGCAAGAGATACGCTAGCAGTGGGCTTGATATATCAGCTTTGAAGAAGACATGGGCTTGGTAGAGAACCCAAGAAACAAACCTGTTCCCAAACCCGTTTCCATACCCGAGACATCAAACCCAACAATTGTTCAAGATCCAACGGTATCTACACACGGTGCATCGACATCTGAAGCATCCGCTCAACACCCTAGTCCCCTCTATTTCCTCCCCTACTCGAACAGAAACCAAACCTATCTCCATTTCCTCTTCCATTTCACAGAACCAGCACCACCGTCCCTCCTTCATCAAATTCATCTCCCCGACAATCTCTGCTCACAACCACCAACATAGTTAAACTCTTGATCTCTATCTCTCTCAATCTTATCTTTTTCTTTATCAAGAACAGTAACCCTAGGAGCTAAGATTGAGAGAGATAAGACTAGGGTTTTGTTCAACAACTGGAAATTCAGTCCTACAGAGTTGAATTGAAGATAAGAACTGTCAGAAAACGCGTTTTGGTGAGTTGGGTCCCTCTTAATTGTCGAACTGAAGAAGAATAAGGAGAATTTTTGTGTATAAATAGTGGTTAATGCTTTGTAATTGAACATCCAGTTTTAGCTGAATCAACTCTTTAGTTAATATCATTGTTTTTTAATCATCTTCATCATGTTCTAATTCCATTTGCTGGGGTTTAGATGAAACCCTTAATTATATGCTAGGTTAGTCAATTTCCTGTTTTTGGTCTTGTTGTGCTTCATTGCTTTAGGAATGATAGTTAGCTAATAAATCAAATTAGCCTGTGATTAGTTGTACTGTAAGAAGACAGCTAATACTAGGGGTGAGTTAGTGAAATTAGTTGATAAATTATCCATTTGAGACCTTCAAGGAAGGGACAAGAACATAACTTGAGCTTGTATTGCCTTAATATAGGATTAGGAGGTGGATTCAATCACCCTAGTACTCCTCAGTCAATTGTTTACAATTCCACCGCATCTTTACTTTATAATATGTTTACTACTTGTTCACCACTCAAATCTTGTCGTATCAACACACAACAAACACCCCCTTTGTGTTATTGTTACTTGAATCAGTTGTAGTAAGACTTTAAGATCAAATTTATACCCACCATGTCCCTGAGGATCGACTCGTACTTGCCCTATTTACAGACTCGACGTTGTATACTTGCAGTTAGTACAATTGTAGGTACTGTTTAAGACCTACAAGTAGTCATGGAAACACTTGTCAACGTATGTCTGTTTCACTGGAACACTAGGTTTATCTATGTTCGAGATTGACAAATCTTTCTCTTTAATAGACTTCATAGAAACATAATTTTAATTTCTGGCGATGCGTTTATCAGAGACAATATCGTCCATCCTCAGATCGCTACAAACACAGACTTATAAGGTCTTTAACGTGTTTTCCTGCTCTGATACCAATTGAAAATGCGGGGGTCTAACAACCACACCCAACAATTCGTTTGGCAATCTGAGAGGACTTACTCCAATACACTTTCTAGAGAATCAATTAGACAGTCGGACTCAATCTAAAATGAAGTATATCAAAGAGTTTAATATCTCTAACTCTTAATTCAATATGCAATCAACAAATAGAAATCTGCGAGCTCGATTGAATATGAGAGGAATTACTTGAACGGTACCAAAGACCAATGTTCAAGTGTCAATCAATGTAAATCAACAACCAAAGGTTGGATATTCTAATTGATTGGTCTAAACGTACAACCTGTGATATTTCAATTATATAACAAAATATAATGCGAAAAAGAAATAACACAGACACCAGAATTTTGTTAATGAGGAAACCGCAAATGCAGAAAAACCCGGGACCTAGTACAAATTGAACATCACACTGTATTAAGCCGCTATAGATACTAGCCTACTACCAATTAACTTCGTACTGGACTGTAGTTGAACCCTAATCAATCTCACACTGATTCAAGGTACAGTTGTGCTCCTTATGTCTCTGATCCCAGCAGGATACTACGCACTTGATTCCCTTAGCTGATCTCACCCACAACTAAGAGTTGCTTAGACCCAAAGTCAAAAACTTTAAACAAATCTGTCTCACACAGAAAAGTCTATAAGATTAAATAAATCTTCCTCCCACAGAAATACCCAAGAGTTTTTTTGTTTCTTCTTTTGATAAATCAAGTTGAACAAGAACCAATTGATAAACCAGACTTATATTCCTGAAGAACAGCTTAGTATTATCAATCACCTCACAATAAAATTAATCGACTAGCGAAACAAGTTATTGTGGGATCACAAACGATGAGACTAAGGTGTTTGTGATTATTTTTCTATCTTGCCTATCGGAGATATAAATCTCAATCTAATTTTACAATTGCAGTCAATCACGATAGAAACAATAATATCAGATTACGCAACTACAAAGAGAATAGTTGGGTCTGGCTTCACAATCCCAATGAATTCTTCAAGTCGTTAACCTACAGGGTCTCGAGAAGAAACCTAAGGTTAAAGGAGAATCGACTCTAGTTATGCAACTAGTAACACACATGAGGTGTGGGGATTAGGTTTCCCAGTTGCTAGAGTTCTCCTTTGTATAATTTTCAAATCAGGGTTTGCAATCCAAGTTACCTTGGTAACAAAGCATTCAATAATCACCGTTAGATGAAAAACCTGATTCAACCAAGCTAATATCTTTCAACCGTTAGATCGAACTTATATTGTTACACACAAATGAAATGTACCCTCATTTAGGTTTATGTAACCGTACCTAAACGTGTATACCATGTTGGTTCACAAATAGTTAACCTAGGTTAGCCATATGATTACTCTCATATCAACCTTATTCATCTTAACTGAAAAAGTGGGGGTATAACAACCACACCCAATATTTCGATTAGCAATCTGTATGGACTAACTCCAATACACTTTCTAGAGAATCAAATATACAGTCAGACTCAATCTAGAGAAAAGTATATCGAGGAGTTAATATCTCTCTCACTTGATTTGATCTTTACTCAAGCAAATAGAAATCTACGAGTCTTTATCACATACAAGGATAATAACTTGAATGGTACCAAAGACCAATATCCAAGTGTCAATCAATTAAAATCAACAACCAAAGGTTGGATATTCTAATTGATTGATCTTAACGCACAACCTGTGATATTTCAATTATACAACGAAATATAATGCGGAATAGAAATAACACAGACACCAGAAATTTTGTTAACGAGGAAACCGCAAATACAGAAAAACCCCGGGACCTAGTCCAGATTGAACACCACATTGTATTAAGCCGCTACAGACACTAGCCTACTACAAACTAACTTCGGTTTGGACTGTAGTTGAACCCTAATCAATCTCACACTGATCCAAGGTACAGTTGCGCTCCTTACGTCTCTGATCCCAGCAGGATACTATGCATTGATTCCCTTAGCTGATCTCACACACAACCAAGAGTTGCTACAACCCAAAGTCGAATACTTTAATAAACAAATATGTATCACACATAAAAATCTATGATAGGTAAATCTGTCTCCCACTGATAGACCTAAGAGTTTTTGTTCCATCTTTTGATAAATCAAGGTGAACAGGAACTAATTGATAATCCGAAATTATATTCCCGAAGAACAACCTAATATTATCAATCACCTCACAACAATCTTAATCGTATGGTAGCGAAATAAGTTGTTGCGGAATCACAAACGATGAGACGAAGATGTTTGTGATTTCTTTTTATCTTGCCCTATTAGAGATATAATATCAAGTCAATTATTCAATTGAAATCGTACAATAGAAAATGTCAAGATCAGATCGCTCAACTACAAGAGAAGTAGTTTCGTCTGGCTTCACAATCCCAATGAAGTCTTTCAGTCGTTAACCTACATGGTCTCGGGAAGAAACCTAAGGTTAAAGGAAAATCGACTCTAGCAAACTAACTAGTATCACACAGGAGGTGTGGGAATTAGTTTTTCCAGTTGCTAGATGTCTCCTTTATATAGTTTTCAAATCAGTGTTTGCAATCTAAGTTACCTTGGTAGTAAAGCATTCAATATTCACCGTTAGATGAAAAACCTGATTTCTCCAAGCTGATATCTTTCAACCGTTAGATCGAAACTTAGCTTGTCATACAAATGAAATGTGTTTCATTTAGGTTGGAGTAACCGTACCTAAACGTGTACACTTGGTTGGTTCACAAATAGTTAACCGAGGTTAGCCATATGAGTACTTTCATATCAACCATATTCATCTTTCTCATAACTAGTTCAAATGACTCATAAGAACTAGCTGATAGAGTTGTTCAATTGCTTAGGTCTTTATTCATAGACACAATTGAAACAAAATCGGCTTGATTCACTTGAATCAATTCATGAACAATATAGACATGGTTTTCAAAGGTTGTATTCCTTATTGATTTATTGTTTTAGTTCATGAACTTCCGATTTGAGAAATAACCAGCTTGGGTACGCGTACGGGTACGTGTACCTTAGCTACCGGATTTGAGTTTGGAAACTCAGCAGAAATTTTCGGTTCGAAAACTTCCTAGAGTACTCGTACCTAAGGTGACTGGTTTTCCAGTTTGTAAACTACAAACTCCAGCAGAAGTTTTCGGGTAGAAAACTTCCGCCAGTACGCGTACCCAACCTGTCTCTTTTACTAATGTCGCATGCACAAGTGCACACAATTGGTTTCCGACACATGGATTTATACACTAATGTGCGAACATACTATATATGCTTATATCCATAGTTGGTTACATAATCTCAACTCTACAATTCAATCATTGAAACATTCTTTAATAATGTTATAACAATCGTTATTCACGACTATCGTCATCAAAGCTATTTTCAATATTGAAACGTCATCATGACTTTCATCACGGATAAAGATGAAAAGTGGTTAAAGCGAAATCTTACCAACACGTATTTCGAGAAAAAGATAGGTGAGTAAACTCGGCTCGAAATAGCAAATGTGTATGTATGAAAACTATCATACTTATACGACTTTATCTCAAGAGTAGGAGATGGAGAGATAGACTTTTGAGTGATAGATAAGTTCAAGTCTCCACATACCTTTTAGTCGGATGAAGTTCCAATGGTTCCTCGAGTAGTTCTTCATCTTTGTAAGATAATTGCCATGGAGTCTGGAGCTCAACTACACTAATCTGTCCTAAACCGAGTCTTAGGTATAAGTAGTCTAGAAATCAAGACATATAGTTTTGACAACTAAACTTGACAAACATGCTTGAGATAGCAACGCATGCGAGTTCGACCGAGCAATGCTCTAACATTAACCATAACTAGTTCAAATGACTCAAATGAAACTAGTTAAAGAGTTGTTCAATTGCTATATTCTCATGGATTTATACAAGAACACAATTGAAGCAAAATCGGTTTGATTCACTCGAATCAATACATGAACATTATAGCCACGGTTTGCAAATAGTTCATTCCTTATTGATAAATGTTTTAGGTTCATGTACAACCGATCTTAGAAAGTAACCACTTAAGTATGCGTACGGTATACGTACTTAAGTAACCGGATTTGAGTTTGTTTTAGTTTTCAAAACCAACATAAATTTACGGACGTGAACTTTCCGCCAGTATGCGTACGGGTACGCGTACTTTAGGTAACCGGATGAGTTTGGTTTTGGTTTTCAAACTCAGCAGATATTCACGGACGTGAACTTCCATACGCATACTTACCCAGTCTCCTACAACCTTTTTGTATACACATAAGTATGCATACTTTACGCTCCCGGTTTTGGACTTATACACTAATGTGCAAACATACTATGCATATATCCAAAGATGGTTACAAGATTCTAAACTCTTTATTTTAATCATTGAAACATTCTTCTATAATGACAATAGCCGTTTTCACACACTATTAGCATCAAAGCAATTTTCAAGATATTGAAATAATCATTGTCGAAACATTCCAAGTCTTACACCAAATGATTGTATCACACAAACCATGTAAGATATTACTCGGTAATTTTCTCATGATAATAAGATGAACTTGGTCGAAGCGAAAGCTTATCAACACATATTTCGAGAAATATGTAAGCGAGATATACTCAGCTCGAAATCTAAAATGTGTATTGTAGGATCAGAATCTCGCAACGATAATGTCTCAGCGAAATTATCAACAACACAACAGCGTCGCAGAACAATTTCAGAAATGATACGATAAACGACGTCAGCTAGAATCACGAGAAAGATGTGATAGTCCTGCGAAAATTAGAGAGCTTGCGAAATTAACATTTATAAGGTTGCGAGAATGTCGCAGACCATACCCGAAAATAAAGGACAGATTAGCTGTCATCCACTATGTATTTCCCTATAAATAGTCGTTCAAGTTGTAAAGAAGTGAAGGAAGATATTTTTGAGTAAGAAACAAGTAAATAGGAGAGAAAAAGTCTAGAGCAGAGGTCATTCTTGATTCCTTTATCTTTTCTTGTAAGAACATTCAAAGATTGATTAATAAAATTAAGAGTGTAAACCTAAAAATGAGTTGAGTAATAATGAAATCATATGAGGGGTGTAGTGCAGGATTTCCTGCAACTACATAGTGGCGCTAGAAACAGGGATGTATTGAAGATTATTCTAGAAAAAATTGAAGATTAATATTGAGATTTGTGAAGATTTAGAGTGATTGATTAAGAATTTTACATAATTTCTTGCAATATTGTTAACATTGAAGAAATGGCTAGAAGAAGAAATACATCCGAACAACCGACTACTGTTAGAAGAAGCAAGAGAATTGCTGGGAGAGAAAGAAGTGAAATGGGAGAATCTACTAGAATGAGAAGTGATAGAGAAAATCAAATTCAACCACCAATTCAACAAACACTAGTACAAGGGAGGAATACAGATCACGATAGGGTGAGTATACACACTTGGCAATCAAATTCGGCAGAAGAAGTAGAAGAAGAGCAACAAACTAGAAACTATAGACATGCAGAGAGAAATCAAGAAGCAGATGAAGGAATAACTCATGGAGATGAAGAAATTGGAGCGTTAGAAACGTTGAGACGAAGAATACATGAAGAAAGAAGAGCTGAGGCAGAAGAACGTGCAAATCTAACAAGGAAAAATCACGAATTGAGGATGAAAAATATGAAACTACAGAGTAGAAGATCGAGAAGTATTACAAAATCATATTCAAGATCGACTAGAAGAGAAATGGGGCGAAACTCACCCACAATCAATGCTGGAAACAATATTCAAGAAGAAATATCAAATCCTAATGAAGAATACCGCGAAAATAGAGAAAGAGCCGATGATCGTTACGTTCCACAAAATGAAACTTTTGATGATGGGAAAAATGGCAGAAATCAAGGGAACGGACAACGTCAGGGACGAAATGACCAAAATGACGAAGGAAATCGAGAGCAAGGAAGAAGAATTTTACATGAAAGAGAAACTCAAAGAAATCAACAGACGATTGAAGAAGAAATTGAAAGAAATTATGCTGAACAAGCGCGGTTAATTTGCGAACGTGAAAGATTGAGAGCGGAAATGGAAGAACAAGAGCTTTAGGAGACAATTCGCCAGAACAATCACGACAATCGAGAAAGAAAACGTACACAAAACTGGAATAACGGTAATATCAATGAAGAGTACGATAGAATAAAGAGAATGGCTGAAAGGCATCGAATGGAATTAATAAGGAATGAACAAAATCATGAAGGGGAAAATGAGAGACATAATCATTTGCGAATTCAAGATAGGGGTGAAGAAGAAACTCGCAGAAGAAGACGAAATGAAGATAATGAAGAAGAAATGCAAAATTTCGCGAGAGAAGAAAGACATGAACGCAGAAGAAGAGAGGCGAAATTAAAAAGACCAGTGGATCAAAATTCAGGTGTAAATAAACAAATCTTGAAAGAATTAGAAGAAATGAGACGAATGCTAAATAATAGAGGAGAAGTAGGCAGAAGACAATTGGATGAAGCAATAGAAGAAGCCGCGAAAACTCCATTTACAAGGGAAGTTCAATTAGGAGGAATACCACCGAAATGAAATTTGCCCGCATTAACCAGCATTTTTGATGGAATAACTTGTGCAATTCAACACATTAAAGCCTATGTGAGGTGCATGTTGTAATGGGAAAATCATGATGCCGTATTGTGCAAATATTTCGCATCCAGCTTAACTGGAGAGGCGTTAAAATGGTTTGAAGGTCTACCAAAGAATACAATAACATCCTTCAATCATTTGCAGACTACATTCCTAGGGGCATATATAAGTAATAATTCTTCGCGACCTGGTATAGAAGATGTGTTTGGATTAAAACATAGGATTGGCGAAAGT
This sequence comes from Papaver somniferum, assembly GCF_003573695.1. Lineage (NCBI taxonomy): Eukaryota > Viridiplantae > Streptophyta > Magnoliopsida > Ranunculales > Papaveraceae > Papaver > Papaver somniferum. The sequence goes on from NC_039358.1 coordinate 88,440,639, forward strand.
TTGAAACACCTGAATAAAAGATGGAGAACTATGTGTAGCGAAATGGCTGGCCGTGTAGATGAGAGATATTTTATATTATCATTTGTCAATGTTATGTTTGCAACAAACCTATTGTATGTCCAAATTTTCAGAGTCAAGAATACGATCACAATGAATGAATTGCGAGAACTTCAAGAAGAATACATTGTTCTAGAGGAAAGGCAAAATGAAATGGAATCATATCCAGTTGCGAACACCAACTCACAAACAGCTAATGCAAGCTTATTACCCAAGCTAATAAATATAGTAGCGAATACTTCGTAAGTACAACAAGAGAAGGTGACGGGTAACAATCAACAGAAATTAGTGGCTATGGGAAGCCGAGATCAAGAGGAGTATGAAAGAGAAAGTAATTTCTACAATCGTGGTGGAAATAACAAGATTCAAAGACTCGATCAACCACAAGAAACTTATGGAGGTCAAAGACAAAACTATAATAGAGGACAAGGAGGTCACAAGGTAGTATGGGAAGAAATCAAGATGCCACCTCTAAATGCAAGTGTGTAGAAAATATGTGAAGCTATAATTTTGATGGAGAATATACCAACACCATGGAATATGGGAACGGAACCACCTACAAACCACAGAAGCCATGAGTTTTGTTCTTATCATCATTTTCATGGACATACAACAAATGATTGCAGAAATGTAAAAAGAATTATTTTGAGAATGATAGATCAAGGAAAACTAAACCACTTTTTGGTAGGGCACCCACAATCTCAACCATTTCCACCACCACCAGAGCATCACAAAGTGAACACGGTGAAAAAGAAGGAAACATTCTTCATAGAAGTTGGTGCAAAAGCAAAAATCTATTCTGTCACTCTATCGTACATTCATATAAGATAATTGAATATTTTCATGATAATGTTTTGAGTAGAGTTTCCGCAAGAGATAACGACGGAAGAGAAATTATGAATATTGCGAAAATCTCGCCACTAGAGGAATGGCAGAAACAGATTATTTCTTTTACCGCAGAAGAGATTCCCGAAGGTGAAGAGGTGCATGATAATCCATTGGCAGTAAAATTAGATTTTAATCCAAAACCTAAAGAAGATGAGGATGATGAAGCTGAATATTCATGGGTAATTAATAGAATTCTAATCGATACTGGAAGCTCTGTGAACATCTTATTTTATCATACTTATAAAACTATGGGAGGACGATATGATGATCTTATACCATCAACATATAAGATATATGGTTTTAATGGTACTACAAACAAGCCTAAAGGGGAGGTTACTATGCGAATTCCATTGAAGGGAATATCTTCTGAAATCTTATTCTGTGTCGTTGATGTAGAATCACCCTACAATGCGTTAATTGGTCGACCTTGTCTACATGGGATTCTAGGTGTAGCTTCAACTTTCCACCAGTGCATCAAATTCCCTCACCCCAGTGGTGTAGGAATCATAAAGGGAGATTGGGTTGAGGGAAAGAGGTGTTACGAAACAGAGATAGAATCTTGCGAAGGAAGAGCAAACAAGAAGGAAAACTGGCGACACAAAATCAAAGATACACAGAGAAGTGAGAGGTTGATGGTGGATGCAATCGAAAGAAAAGAAGAAGAGATGTTGCGAAACTAATGCTAGCTCAGAATAAAAATGATGAACATACCACTATCAAGGAAGCAGTAGTAGAAAATAATAAAGAAGCAGAGGATGGCAAAGGTAATAAAAACAGGAAATGTATGAATGATTAAGTTGTTGCGACATTCTCGCAATAAGTAAAATTCTCAAGAATACATTTTATTGAATGATAAAATTGAGATTGCGAAATGCAAATACAATATGATGATATACGAGACTCTCGCAGAGATAATGAATTTTACAGAAGATAATCAGAGAAAAATGACAAAAGAGAAAGAGGCGAACCTTTATGGCGTACACCCTAGTTCGCGAATACAATTTCGCAAGAGGCAAATATAAGACCTAAAGTACGTCATATAAGGGGGTACCTGTTGCATGGCTCGGGGAAAGGCTACACCGCCACCGGAACCTGAGTCATGGAGATTTGGGGTCAATAAAGCCCATCCGGGAGAGGCACCTTGGATTCTCAGCTTAAGCATATGACTTAGGTTGGGCGACTAAGGTAATAAGGACTCTCCCAAGGAGTGCAAAACTGATCAAGGCGTCAAGGTACACGGTTGAGTCAAGAGTGTCAGGGACGTTTGAAGCGTACTTTGCCATTCTTGACAAGTCTTGGCTTATACTGCACTCGGCCTGAAGAAAACCCCACTTAGGGTGCAGTCTCGTAACCATAAGACCTATAGGTAAAAGGGATAAGAGGCTGCGAAATCAACTGGTTGTTTTTAAGACTGGATGGGAGGAGCTAACCTTGTATGGCAGAAGTACGCCTCCTTGAAGGGACAACCAGGGGGGAGATAAGGGCGGCACCCTCCATTAGGGAGCTGATAAATGTCTTAAGACGCAAATGTCATGAGGCTTTTTATTCGCAATGGTATTAAGGCTTGTCATATTTGTGCAACAATCCTGAAGAGGCAATAATACAAAAGAAAAAGATAAGACGAGATCAATGGGTTTTCGCATGAAAGTGCGAAGACGTCCTGCGATTTCGTCGCAAGACGACAATGTCATGGGGCTTTATTTTCGCAAGAATATTTAGGCCTGTCATATTGTTACAACATTCCTGAAGAGGACACAATACAAAAGAAAAAGTTAAGGCAAGATCAATGGGTTTTTGCATGAAAGTGCAAGGACGTCCTGCGATTTTGTCGCAATGACAAGAGGTGGCATAATAAGACCTTTAATTAAGAAGGCAAAATAAGACCACACAGGAATGAAATTTTGAAAAGAATCAAAATTCACTTCGCATAGGATAGCGAAATTATACATAATTAACTGCGAAATTGAGGCATAAAATAAGAAAAATTTATAAAATCTCTCATTTGGATACAAATAACAGAGGCAAGTATGGGAATGAATGAAATTAGAAAATGTTATTTGTCTCCATATGATAAGTTTACTGAAAGATTCAAAAATTAATGATTATATTGATTAACTGTATTGCAAGGAAGAATTGTTTTAATGAATGCAGGTCAAAATGAAAGAAACACAAATATACAGAAAGAATGAATAAATGTACAAGTATTACAGAGAATCAAAGAAAGAAACAAAGACTACTTCTTAGTTGATCCTTCATTATCTTCATTAGAATTGTTCTTTTCTTCGTCTGCGTCAGAATCTTCATCACCATCAGAACCTTCATCACCATCAGATTCTTCAACATCAGCTTCGCTATCAGAGATAATCATACTGGGAGTATTCTGTGGGATCTCTTCCAAGAGACAAGGATAATCAGAATGTGGGATATTATGATCGTCACAAACCATTTGGATAGTTTGATTGCGAAAATGCATAGCATCATTCTTAAAATTCGCAACAATGATCTTGATTTGATTCTTTAATCTAGAATACTTGTCGTTGCGAGAAGAAAGATTCTTTGCGAGTTCCTCCTTTTCAGCTTCGATTTCCTCAATATTTTCACGATATCTACTTTCAGAATCTGCGAGCAAAAGACAATCAATTATTAACTTGATGAAAATTCATAAGAAACAAAAGATTAGTAAAGAAGAGCAGTTAGTAACCTTCTCTGTCAGAAATCATATCTCTAATCAAGGTTGTATGCTCAACTTGGAGACTAACATTTACACCTAAATCTTTTCTAGCATCATCTAAGATTTTCGCATCCCAAACAAATTCATCCTCATTACTTATAAGAAGACGAGAACGAATTTGATTTTCCCTTTCGCAGAGTTCGATATTCTTGCGGCTAGCTTCATCTCGTTCAAGTTGAACTTCAAGAAGAGTCTCTTGGAATTTCGCCAAAGCCTTAGCACCTTGATCAGAGATGCGATCCTTATCATCTATGAGACCGCTAATTTTGGTTCTTAACTCATTGGTTTTCTCTTTAGAATCAAGAAAGAGACGTTTAAATCGGTTGGCTAAGCCTAAACTAGATTTATGGTCAATTTCTAAGAGGCGAAATTTAGATCTAAGCTCATTTATAGAAAGAGATGAAATTCTATCATTTGAGAAACTATTTAAGGAATTGTTAAGACATTCAAGAAGGGTATCATTATCCAAGGCATTAGGAAATGAACGAAGAAGGGTAGCTTCATCAGAAAGACCATAAATGTCTGCAAAAAGGATCATTTAAATAAGATAAAACAACAGGATGAATGAATGAAGGGAAAAGAGAAAAGTAACATACCGTAAAGCTGATTATTAGCTTGCAGAATACTAGAGATTTTGTTCTTATACGAAGAAGTATCAATTTCTAATTGTCTATTTTTCTCGCGAAGACCTTTAACTTCAGCTTCCAATTCTTCTTTGTGCGAAATTGAAGATTCTTCTTTTCAAGATTTTCGCGTCTCCTCTCTAGATCCGAGGCAACAGTGAAAGAAGCTTCTCCAGCCTACGAGAAAATATAAAAAATATTAATATAGAAAGAAATTTTGAGTTATGACAATGAAGAAATAAAAGGATAAAAATATACCAGACTATTGAGGGAATGAAGAAGTCGGGAGTCACTGATCTAGAAACTCCACGAAGAGAACTATCACCATACATCAAAGGGACATCGCAAATTGTAGCGAGAGCCTTGCAGGTGTTAGCGAATTGGCTATCTCCCATTCCTTGCAGAGAATCATAAAAGAGGCCAGAGAGCTTAGCCATGGAAGATTCAGGTGGAAAATCTTCACTTGCGGCAAGATCATCATTGTCCTCATCATCCTTGTCACTTTCGGAATTTTCATTGTAGTTGCAGGAAATCCTACACTACACTCTTCATGTGTTTTCATTATTAATCAACTCATTTTAGTGCATGTACCACAGCTTCATATCTGTTTCATTATTAGTGGATGCAAATTCCAATCTGAATGAAAAAGCCATCTTTATTCCTTCTGGCGAAATTAAAACAATTCCTACTCCATTTCCTTCTCCATTTGATGATCCATCTACCAATATCTCCCATCTATTTGGTTCTGTTAACAAATATTTTGGATCTCCATTTTCTTCTTCTACCTCCATCATTTCTTCTACTGCTTCATCTTCTTCTAAAGGAAATTCTGAAAAAAAGTCTGCAACAACTTGTGATTTTGGTGAAGACAAAATTTCATATTTAATATCAAAGTGGCCTACTTGTGCGTTCCCTCTCTCCATTCTTCCTGATCTTTTAGAATTCTTCATCACTAATTCAATTGGTACCTTTGTTAATACCTTTATCTTGTGTGCTTGAAAGTATATGCGGAGCTTAAATGATGCATAAAATAATGCAAAAATTAACTTTTCAATTTTTGAGTAATTCTTCTCGGTACTATTAAAAGTTTTGCTAATGTAATAAATGGGTTTCTCCACTACTGCGTCTACTCGCAATAACACAACACTTAATGCATGCGACGTTGTCGCAAGATAGATCAATAATTCTTCTCCTGATTCTGCTTTTTGTAAAATAGTTTTATTCATAAGATGTTCTTTGATTCCTTGAAAAGCTTTTTCACATTCATCAGTCCATTTAAATTTCGCACCCTTCTTGAGTATATCGAAAAAATATTTGCATTTGTCTGATGATCGCGAAATAAATCTCCCTAGCGAAGCTAGAAGCCCATTCAACTTCTGTACATATTTTATTGTTGCTGGTGTTGGCATGTCACGAACTGCTTGCACTTTTTCCGGATCAACCTGTATTCCTTCCTTTGATACAATAGCCTAAAAATTTTCCCGAAGCAACTCCAATGGTACACTTCTCAGGATTCAATTTAATGTTATATTGCCGCATTTGTTCAAAAATTTCCCTCAGGTCTTGTACATGGTCTTTAGCTTCTTTACTCTTTACTAACATGTCGTCCACATATACTTCTAATGTTTTGTGTATCCATTTTTCGAACACCTTCTCTACCATTCTTTGATATGTCGCTCCCGCGTTTCGCAAACCAAATGGCATTTTCGTGTAACAATATAAACCTCTAGGGGCAAAGAAAGCAGTATGTTCTTGATCTTCTTCAACGAGAGGGATTTGGTTATATCCTTTGTACCCATCTAAAGATGATACCCTATCATTTCCCGCTGCGGATTCCACCATTTGAGGAATATCTGGTAACGGAAAACTATCTTCGGGGCAAGCTTTGTTTTAAATCAGTGAAATCTATGCAAATTCTGATTCCTTTGTTTTTCTTTGGGACAATGACCATATTCGCTATCCATTCTGGGTATTTAGATTCTCTTATAATTCATGCCTCAAGCATTTTCTGTAGTTCTTCTTCTATTTGGGAATGGTAAGTTGTTGCAATTTTTCTTATTCTCTGTTTAAATGGTCTCACATTTTTGTTAATCTCCAATTTGTGGCATGCAATTGATGGATCTATTCCTGGTATCTCATCCATGCTTCCTGCGAAAATATCTTTATATTCTCGCAACAAGTTAACTGTTCTTTCTTCTTCTTCTATATCCATTTTGGTTCCAATTCTCAACATTAAAGGCTCCTCTATAATCCCAACGTTTATTTCTTTTGTTGGTTCTGCGGCAGTGTAACTGGGTTTAGGTTCTCCCATTGGTGTTGGTTCTTTTATTGTTTTTATGGTTCCTTCTCCTTCTTCCGAAATTTCGCTAGGTATTCCTTTGCCTTCTTTTGCCCTTATCATATATACTCTAAATTCTTCTTCCTTCTTTGCTTCCTTTGTCAATTTTCTGCGAAATTGTTTCTTTTTTGCTTGTCCTTCATAATGTTTGACTTCAATTTGATGACATAATTTCAAATTGTCAACATCTCCTCTGATTTCACCTATTCCATTTGGAGTAGGGAATTTAATACATTGATTTAACGTTGACACTACATCTTTTATCGCATGTACCCATGATCTTCCTAATAACATATTATATGGCGATTCCATATCCACCACGCACAATGTTACATGTGTTTCGATTTCTCCAAGTGGAATTCGTACCACTATCTCTCCTTTAGGTTTTGTTGTGGATTTTCCAAAGCCGTGAACAAAATATGTTGAACTGGACATTTCTTCATCTTTAAATCCCATTTTTCGGAATGCGTGATAAAATATTATATCAACCGAACTTCCTGTATCGATTAAAGTTCTGTTTAATATCCATTCTCCTGTGGATTTTATTGTTGTCTCCTTCTCTTTTCGTGTAATAGGCACTGTGATGACCAACAGAGATGTGTGGTTTAAATTTTCTTTTGGTATTTCTTCCGCCATGAATGCAATTTTTTGCTTTTCCCAATCTTTCAAGGGTGATGTTTTTTCTACCGCCATAACTTTCCTTCCTTCAAAATTTCGTTTATGTATTCTTCCTTTGATGTTTTCATGGAATTCATTAATCATCGTTTTTGTTCATATTACACTCCAATCTTTTGCCATTTTCACTAATTGTGTTCATCTTTCTTCTAATTGATTCACTGATTTATTTAATCACCTTCTTCACTTGAATATTCTCAATCAACAATCTTCAACTTTTCATCTTCAAATCCCTGTTTCTAGCGCCATTATTTAGTTGCAGGAAATCCTACACTACACTCTTCATGTGATTCCATTATTAATCAACTCATTTTAGGCTTTTATTCTTAATTTTATTGATTAATCTTTGGATGTTCTCACAAGAAAAGATAAAGAATTCAAGAATGATCTTTGCTCTAAACTTTCTCTCTCCTATTTATTTGTTTCTTACTCAAAAAAGATCTCTCCCTTCTTTACACTCGAATGACTATTTATAAGGAAATACATAGTGGATGACAGCTAATCTGTCCTTTATTTTCGGATATGGTCTGCGACATTCTCGCAACCTTTATAAATATTAATTTCGCAAACTCTCTAATTTTCGCAGGACTATCATATCTTTCTCGTGATCTTAGATGTCGTCATTTATTTTATCATTTCTGGAATTGTTTTGTGACGTTTAAGTTTTGTGTCATTAATAATTTCGCTGAAACAATATCATTGCGAGATTCTGATCCTACATCTTTCCTCTTCTCATATATTTTCTGCGAAGTAGAGAATGATGTGACAAATATCGCAGTTGTTCTCCTCTTTATATTCTGCATTTATTACACGTATTCTTTCTTCCATTTATTTCTCGACACGTCTTTTGTAACCGTTATTTTTTAACCGCTTATATCTTTCCGTATTAATCGTGTTTATTTTCTTGAGGAAAAATTCCCTCTATATATATTCCTTTTCACCCTCTTCTTCTTTCCTTTTATTTTCTCTGCAACTTCATCGTTTTTCTGCAAATTCCATTATTGCAAGTTTTCTTCTTTCTTCTTCAACCTTTTTAAGTTCTTCTTCATCTTCACTATTTCTTCTGCAAATATTCATAGTTCATAATTTTCTTCGAAACAATCCCCCTGCTATTATCTTCCATGGATTCATCAAGGTTAGTTTTCTTTTTTCTTCTTTATGAGTTTTCTTTTTTTTTTCTTCTGAAATTGATATTGTTTATTGCCTTTGCTGAAATTGATCTTGTTTATTGCCTTATTTGATGTTGTTTATGTGATTTCCATACTCTTGTTATTTCAGCAAAAGCGGCTCCAACACTAGATTTACAGTTCAGAAGCCTAACATTCCCAAATAGCAGCATAAAGTTGTTGCACATAAAGGAAAATCTGCGAATGAGAAGGAAGTAAGAAACATTATCCTTTTCTAATAACAATATTGTTGCCTCTGTTTCTTATCTGAATTGTAATTCGCAGGGTGATAAAGATGTCAATAAACCTCTCAAGAAATCTCGCCACCTTAAAACTGTTCCAACCTCTGTTCCCTTTCACTTACTCATCTCTTCTAAATCTCCTGCGACATCTTCACAGGATAAACCTTTATCTCCAATTCATGAAAAATCTTCCTCAGACTTCATTTCTTCAGCTGACCTTTTAATGATTGAAACTTCCCCTGTTGATCATGTTGTGAATGAAACTTCTTCTCTTCCCATTGAGAATATTTCTCAACCTTTTATCTCTACCAGTTCTCTACCTCAGTCTCTTCCTAATTCGAAAGAAACTGTGGAAGGGATAGATACTGCCTTTAAAGTCTTATCTGAGGTTCTGGATGATGTCAAGAAGTCTTATACTGATCCTATCAAGTCTAATATTTGCGAAATTCTGAGCAAGCATTTGGGTTCTGATAGAGCTGCTTCACAGACAGCTTTGGAAAAAGAATGTAATGCTCTTCGTCTCGAAAATCAGAAGCTTCTGAATGTTTTGCTGGATTGTGACAATCTTCGCAAGAAGAATGATGAATTGAGAGGTATAATTTTCTTATCTGTGTCTTGAATTTGCCTTTTTAATGGTTTTATCCTCCCCATACTTAATTATCCTTGAAATCCCTCTTTCGTATGTTAAGCTTTAAACCAGAAATGAATAATGGAGAGATACCAATTTGAATCTGCTGTTGAAGAAGCCCGTGTTGATAAAGAAATTTTTATGGATCAATATAACCAATTAGATAACCTCTATTCATATTCTCTTGATCATATAAATAATCTTACCAATGAGAATACCCAGTTAATTCAAAGACAAGATTTATTAAGTAATGAAGTATCTCGTCTTTCTTATTCTTTAACTAAAGCTAATTTAGGGATGGAAACTTTATCAGATGAAAATAAAACCTTATCCCAAGAGAAGAGAACTTATTTAAATAAGATGGCGATATCCTCGTAACAGCTTAGTGTTCTTCAAAAAGTTTGTGATGACCAAGAGCAATCTCTTCGCTCTTTGAGAAATGAACTTAAATAAGTAATAGAGTCATCCATCGCTTAAGAGATACACTCATTCAAGGTAGAATAAATTTAAGTGTAAAGGCAAAACAACTTAAATAACAATATTCCAAATTAGAAGAATCTTACTCTTCTCTTGCGAAGAAAAATGCCTTTCTTATTTCTAAAGAGAAAAATCTTCAGTCTCGACATAAAGGTTTAGTTGGAGATAAATTTGATGACGCAATGGATGGTTGGGAGAATAGTTGTCTGTCTTTGATTCAACACCTAATTTCGCAAAAGGAAGGTAGTCATAATAGTTTGACTGCCTTAATTATCTTTTCTTTGTTATATCTCTCTGAACTCTTTATATTAATGAAATTTTGTATTCTATCTTTCGCAGAGTCTGAGAAGAATCTTCATTCTTCTATTTCTGTTTTGGAGGCTAAATATGCCAAAATTCGCAAAGAAAATGCATTGCTTGTCTCTACTCTTACTGGTTCTCGCGACCGAGCGGAAAGAAGACTTGATAATCTTGCTTATTTTAAGGATATTCAAGATAGGAATCATCAGAGAGCACTTCTTCGCCAAGTTCATTTCCGGGCTGAAGTCCTTGTAAATGACATTTTATTATCCAACTCTCTTCCTCCTACATCAATTGATCCTTTAGAAGTAGATGACGATGAAGTTCCTCATCCCGCTGATAGTGATTATGATTATGAAAGCGGTGAAAAGGATAATTTCTTGGAAGATGAAGAAGAGGTTCCTTCTAAAGAAGTATCTGCTGGTGTTAATCAGAATGAGAAAGAAATTTCTCCTGAAGAAGTAATTGCTGGCGATAATCAAGATGCTAGTCATGGCGAAGATCAAAACGAAATGAAGGAGAGGCTTGCGAGAATATTGGCGAAGAATTTCTGTCATCTCCTGCTACTGAAATTAATACTGAAGCTTGAGATTCTTATCTAGCTTTGTTTTCTTGAACTGTCTTACTTTTATCACTTTTGAGAGTTACATATTTCGACCAACTTTGGAATCAACTTTTCCTTTTAATATTTTGTAGATAAGAAAGATAATGCTTCTTGTGTATTGATTCTCATACTTGCCTCTCATTATCTTTCTTGCAAAAAAAATAATCTGTTACGAATACTTATAATTAATTTGTTTTATCATATGGTCTTATTTTGCCTTCCTAATTAAAGGTCTTAATATGCCACCTCTTGTCATTGTGACAAAATCGCAGGACGTCCTTGCACTTTCATACAAAAACCCATTGATCTTGCCTTAACTTTTTCTTTTGTATTATGACCTCTTCAGGAATGTTGCGACAATATGACAGGCCTAAATATTCTTGCGAAAATAAAGCCCCATGACATTGCCGTCTTGCGACGAAATCGCAGGACGTCTTCGCACTTTCATGCGAAAACCCATTGATCTCGTCTTATCCTTTTCTTTTGTATTATTGCTTCTTTAGGATTGTTGCACAAATATGACAAGTCTTAATATCCTTGCGAATAAAAAGTCTCATGATATTTGCGTCTTAAGACACTTATCAGCTCCCTAATGGAGGGTGCCGCCCTTATCTTCCCCCTGCTTGCCCCTTCAAGGAGGCGTACTTCTACCATACAAGGTTAGCTCCTCCTATACAGTCTTAACAACAACCAGTTTTTTTCACAGCCTCTTATCCTTTTTACCTATAGGGTTTATGGTTACGAGACTGCACCCTAAGTGGGGTTTTCTTCAGGACGAGTGCAGTATAAGCCAAGACTTGTCAAGAATGGAAAGGAACGCTTCAAACGTCCCTGGCAATCTTGACTCAACCGTGTACCTAGGCGCCTTGATCAGATCTGCACTCCTTGGGAGAGTCCTTATTACCTTAGTCACCCAACCCAAGTCATATGCTTAAGCTGAGAATCCAAGGTGCCTCTCCCGGATGGGCTTTATTGACCCCAAATCTCCATGACTCAAGTTCCAGTGGCGGTGTAGCCTTTCCATGAGCCATGCAACAGGTACCCCCTAATATGACGTACTTTAGGTCTTACATTTGCCTCTTGCGAAATTTTATTCGCGAACTAAGGTGTACGCCATAAAGGTTCGCCCCTTTCATTTATGTCATTGTTCTGTAATTATCTCTGCGAAAATTTCGCACATCATGATCTTGTTTTGATATGAGTAATCTTGCAATTATTCTTTCAAAATCCATAACTTCTCAAAGCTTCTTACGGATAATATTTTTTTAAGTACAACCTGTTCCATGGTCTGTCAAGTCTATGACCAACATCTCTACCTTCTGGATCCATTAATCTATAAGCTCCTGTTCCAACTATCTCCTTAATGATGTAAGGTCCATCCCATTTTTTCGCTAATTTTCCACCATTTTCTCGCTGATATATAGGTGTTTCTCGGAGAACTAAATCTCCTGGTTGAAATTCGCGCATTTTGACACGTTTATTATATTCTCGGGCTAGTCTTTGCTGATAATTCTCCATATGTTGTAAAGCTTTTTCTCTTGTTTCTTCTAACTCATCAAGTTTATTTAAAATCAAGCCTGCACTAAGATTTTTCTCCCAAGCTTCTCTTTTTGTTGTCGGAATAACAACTTCTGTTGGTAACACCGTTTCAACTCCGTATTTTAAAAAAAAAGGTGACATTCCAGTAGCTTCTCTTCTAGTTGTATTATAAGCCCATACTGCATTATGTACTTGTTCGCACCATGCTTTGTGATCTCCTTCCAATTTCTTCTTTAATATATCTGCAATTGTTTTGTTTGTTGATTCTACTTGCCCATTAGCTTGTGGATACAAAGGAGTAGATTTTCCACATTTTATCTTGAATGCATGAAGTAGCATTTCTATATTCTGTCATACAGATTGTTTCCCATTATCAGATACCAACTGTGCAGGAATTCCGAATCTGCAAATGATATTTTCGAATATGAATGTAAAGATATCTTTGTCGCGGATATGCTGTACTGCCTTCACTTCTGTCCATTTTGTGAAATAATCTGTTGCGACTATTAAGTATCTTCTTTGTCCAGATCCTGGTAAAAATGGCCCCACAATATCTAAGCCCCACTTTCCAAAAGGGCATACACTAGTTGAAGATGACAATGGTGCTCCAGGTGCATGTATTTTCTTTCCATGCCGCTGAGAATCTTCGCAACATCTTGATATTTGTTTTGCATCTTCATGCATGTATGGCCAGTAATAACCTTGCGTTTTTGCTCTATGTGACAAAGATCTTCCTCCTCTATGATTGCCAGCATCCCCACTATGTAACATTTTTAACACCTTTTCTCTTTCCTCTCGTGTCAAACATCTGAGTGATGGTCCATTAAAGAACTTTTGGTATAAAAACCCATCTCTTAATTCATAATTCGTTGCACGGCTTTTTAACTTGTGCGTTTCCAATCTATTTCTTGGTGTTTCTCCTTTCGCCAAATATGCATGTAGTTCCATTCTCCAGTCTGCGATATTGTTCATTTGATCTTCTTTTTCATTGTCTATTATCATCACTTCCACGTCTTCTTCTTCTTTATTGATTGATGGTGAAAAAATTGTTTGTATTTTTATGCATCTCGCAGTTGGATCTGTCATCATGCTTGAGATGAAAGCAAAAGCGTCTGCGCGTCTGTTATCCTTTCTTGAAATGTGCCTCCATCTTATTTTTGGGATTTTCGCTGACAATTCTTCAACCATCTTATTTGGCGAATAACTAGCTGCGAATCACTAGTGATCCTGGTATTTTCTAGTTTCATTTCTATTGCGAATCTTAAAGCATGTACCACAGCTTCATATTTTGTTTCATTATTAGTGGATGCAAATTCCAATCTGAATGAAAAAGCCATCTTTATTCCTTCTGGAGAAATTAAACAATTCCTACTCCATTTCCTTCTCCATTTGATGATCCATCTACCAATATCTCCCATCTATTTGGTTCTGTTAACAAATATTTTGGATATCCATGTTCTTCTTCTACCTCCATCATTTCTTCTACTGCTTCATCTTCTTCTAAAGGAAATTCTGCCAAAAAGTCTGCAACAACTTGTGATTTTGGTGAAGACAAAATTTCATATTTAATATCAAAGTGGCCTACTTGTGCGTTCCATCTCTCCACTCTTCCTGTTCTTTTAGAATTCTTCATCACTGATTCAATTGGTACCTTTGTTAATACCTTTATCTTGTGTGCTTGAAAGTATATGCGGATCTTAAATGATGCATAAACTAATGCTAAAATTAACTTTTCAATTTTTGAGTAATTCTTCTCGGAACTATTAAAATTTTTGCTAATGTAATAAATGGGTTTCTCCACTACTGAGTCTACTCGCAATAACACAACACTTAATGCATGCGACGTCGTCGCAAGATAGATCAATAATTCTTCTCCTGATTCTGCTTTTTGTAAAATAGTTGTATTCATAAGATGTTCTTTGATTCCTTGAAAATATTTTTCACATTCATCAGTCCATTTAAATTTCGCACCCTTCTTGAGTATATCGAAAAAATATTTGCATTTGTCTGATGATCGCGAAATAAATCTCCCTAGCGAAGCTTGAAGCCCATTCAACTTCTATACATCTTTTATTGTTGCTGGTGTTGGCATGTCACGAACTGCTTGCACTTTTTCCGGATCAACCTGTATTCCTTCCTTTGATACAATGTAGCCTAAAAATTTTCCCGAAGCAACTCCAATAGTACACTTCTCAGGATTCAATTTAATGTTATATTGCCGCATTTGTTCAAAAATCTCCCTCAGGTCTTGTACATGGTCTTTAGCTTCTTTACTCTTTACTAACATGTCGTCCACATATACTTCTAATGTTTTGTGTATCCATTTTGCGAACACCTTCTCTACCATTCTTTGATATGTCGCTCCCGCGTTTCGCAAACCAAATGGCATTTTCGTGTAACAATATACACCTCTAGGAGCAAAGAAAGCAGTATGTTCTTGATCTTCTTCAGCGAGAGGGATTTGGTTATACCATTTATACCCATCTAAAGATGATACCCTATCATTTCTCGCTGCGGATTCCACCATTTGAGGAATATTTGGTAACGGAAAACTATCTTCGGGGCAAGCTTTGTTTTAAATCAGTGAAATCTATGAAAATTCTGATTCCTTTGTTTTTCTTTGGGACAATGACCATATTCGCTATCCATTCTGGGTATTTAGCTTCTCTTATAATTCCTGCCTCAAGCATTTTCTGTAGTTCTTCTTCTATTTGGGAATGGTAAGTTGTTGCAATTTTTCTTATTCTCTGTTTAAATGGTCTCACATTTTTGTTAATCTCCAATTTGTGGCATGCAATTGATGGATCTATTCCTGGTATCTCATCCATGCTTCCTGCAAAAATATCTTTATATTCTCGCAACAAGTTAACAGTTCTTTCTTCTTCTTCTATATCCATTTTGGTTCCAATTATCAACATTAGAGGCTCCTCTATAGTCCCAACGTTTATTTCTTTTGTTGGTTCTGCGGCAGTGTAACTGGATGTAGGTTCTCCCATTGGTGTTGGTTCTTTTATTGTTTTTATGGGTCCTTCTCCTTCTTCCGAAATTTCGCTGGGTATTTCTTTGCCTTCTTTTGCCCTTATCATATATACTCTAAATTCTTCTTCCTTCTTTGCTTCCTTTGCCAATTTTCTGCGGAATTGTTTCTTTTTTGCTTGTCCTTCATAATGTTTGACTTCAATTTGATGACATAATTTCAAATTGTCAACATCTCCTCTGATTTCACCTATTCCATTTGGAGTAGGGAATTTAATACATTGATTTAACGTTGACACTACAGCTTTTATCGCATGTACCCATGATCTTCCTAATAACATATTATATGGCGATTCCATATCCACCACGCACAATGTTACATGTGTTTCGATTTCTCCAAGTGGAATTCGTACCACTATCTCTCCTTTAGGTTTTGTTGTGGATTTTCCAAAGCCGTGAACAAAATATGTTGAGCTGGACATTTCTTCATCTTTAAATCCCATTTTTCGGAATGCGTGATAAAATATTATATCAACTGAACTTCCTGTATCGATTAAAGTTCTGTTCAATATCCATTCTCCTGTGGATTTTATTGTTGTCTCCTTCTCTTTTCGTGTAATAGGCACTGTGATGACCAACAGAGATGTGTGGTTTAAATTTTCTTTTGGTATTTCTTCCGCCATGAATGCAATTTTTTGCTTTTCCCAATCTTTCAAGGGTGATGTTTTTTCTACCGCCATAACTTTCCTTCCTTCAAAATTTCGTTTATGTATTCTTCCTTTGATGTTTTCATGGAATTCATTAATCATCGTTTTTGTTATCATATTACACTCCAATCTTTTTCCATTTTCAATAATTATGTTCATCTTTCTTCTAATTGATTCACTGATTTGTTTAATCACCTTCTTGACTGGAATATTCTCAATCAAAAATCTTCAACTTTTCATCTTCAAATCCCTGTTTCTAGCGCCATTATGTAGTTGCAGGAAATCCTACACTACACTCTTCATGTGATTTCATTATTAATCAACTCATTTTAGGCTTGTATTCTTAATTTTATTGATTAATCTTTGGATGTTCTCACAAGAAAAGATAAAGAATTCAAGAATGATCTCTGCTCTAAACGTTCTCTCTCCTATTTATTTGTTTCTTACTCAAAAAAGATCTCTCCCTTCTTTACAACTCGAATGACTATTTATAAGGAAATACATAGTGGATGGCAGCTAATCTGTCCTTTATTTTCGGATATGGTCTGCGACATTCACGCAACCTTTACAAATATTAATTTCGCAAACTCTCTAATTTTCGCAGGACTATCATATCTTTCTCGTGATCTTAGTTGTCGTCATTTATTTTATCATTTCTTGAATTGTTCTGCGACGCTTAAGTGTTGTGTCATTAATAATTTCGCTGAAACATTATCATTGCGAGATTCTGATCCTACATTCATGAGGAGGAATATTTGAAGGAGAAGAAGAACGGACTTCCTTTTCTTTGAAGGAGGAGCAGTTGATTTTTCTCTGCGAAGAGCACCTTTACCTTTATCACCAGTCTTCGCAACATCAGCAGGCTCTTCTATTTCAGCAATAATCTTCACACACAGATAGAAATAAGAAATGGAAGCAACAATATATAGTTTAAAATCATAAGAGAAAATTTCTTACCTCATCTGTGTATGAGCGAAGAGCTAACAGAGTACTAGCTTTCCCAGTCCTGTTATAACTATCTTTCAGTTTTGGATCTACAGAATGTCGCAAGAGTTAGCGAACAAAATAATAAAGACAAATAAAGAAATATAAAGTGAGCTAAACGGGAAGAAACATACCTCTTTCTCCTTCTCGGGCCAATAGAAAACTCAAGGTTGATAAGCAGCGAGATTCGCAGGAAAAACATTTGACCCAGCAATGTAAGGTCCTTTTAGCATTAAAGGAAAAACACACCATTTATCATCTTTGGATTGGCGAGGAGTTGTGTTCTTACCAGAATGCCAGTCAATGTCTTGCATGATAATTTTAGCTTCATCAATATTATCTTTCCTTTTTAAGCGAATACCCCAGCGAGTATTCTCTTTCTTAATGGAGATCAGTTCATAGTTCTCAAAGAAACTCGCTACTGTGTATTTCTCAGAAATTATCTCTAGGTCTGCGAATTTAGGATCCCTAAGTTCTTTGGAATACAGAGATCCTTTACCAACACCACGGTTAGCGAACTCTAGCATCATACGGATGCAGTCCCCACTCAGTTGGAAGATAGCTTGCGAAAATCCCGAGTGAGCGAGAATTTCATAGAATAGAGGAATATCTGGGTCATAAAGAGGAATGGGGAGACCTGCGAGAATCTGACCTAGCAAAATTATGATTGATTGATCATCACAATACTGATCAGAGAAAAGTTTGACAGAAAGAATTGACTTGGCACTTTCACCAGGAATGGTAGTGAGTGTGAAACCTTTCTCAGCAAGATATTTTTGGACATCTTTTAAATTCTTCTCATGTCTATGACCACTAGGAGGCATATTTTAATATAGAGTATGGGAATGAATGAAAAGTAAGAAGATTGAAGGGGGAAAAATTACAGTAGCATAACTTGCAGAAGAATAACAAAGTTGCAGAGATGAGAGAATAAAAAGAGAAAAGAAAGTAAAAAGAAAGTGGAAAGAAGAGTAAGAAGAGTATATAAAGGAGATTTTTTTTTACTCGAAGAAATAAACATCATTAAGACGAAAAGACGTGAGCGGTTGAAAAGCAGCGGTTACAGAAGACGTGTCAAGAAACAGATGGAAGAAAGAATACGTGTGATAAATGCATAATATGAAGAGATGAACAGCTGCGGCATTTCTCACATCATTCTCTACTTTGCAGAGAAGATATGAGAAGAGGCAAGATGTAGGATCAGAATCTCGCAACGAAATTATCAACAACACAACAGCGTCGCAGAAGAATTTCAGAAATGATACGATAAACGACGTCAGCTAGAATCACGAGAAAGATGTGATAGTCCTGCGAAAATTAACATTTGTAAGGTTGCGAGAATGTCGCAGAACATACCTGAAAATAAAGGACAGATTAACTGTCATCCACTATGTATTTCCCTATAAATAGTCATTCAAGTCGTAAAGAAATGAAGGAAGATCTTTTTGAGAAAGAAACAAGTAAATAGGAGAGAGAGTCTAGAGCAGAGGTCATTCTTGATTCCTTTATCTTTTCTTGTAAGAACATTCAAAGATTGATCAATAAAATTAAGAGTGTAAACCTAAAAATGAGTTGAGTAATAATGAAATCATATGAGGGGTGTAGTGCAGGATTTCCTGCAACTACATGTATAGAGAAAACTATATTGTAACACGACTTATGTCTCAATATAGGAGATAGAGTAGAAATAGACTTTCCAAGTGATAGATGAGTTTAAGTCTCCACATACGTTTTGTCGATGAAGTTCCACAAGCTCTCCTTAGTAGTTCTTCGTCTTCAAGTGATAAGCATCGTGAAGTCTAAGCTCAACTACGCAAACTATGTCCTAATCCGAGACATCTATAAATAGGCTAGAAATCAAGACTTATAGTTTTGATCACTAACATTGACAAACATGCTTGAGATAGCAACGCATGCGAGTTCGACCGAGTAGTGCTCTAACACTTGCTTTGATTTTTACTTCCGCATTATATTTGTATTTGGTATAATTAAAGTAAAAGCAAGTGATTTGATTATCAAACTAGACAATTTTTAATTAAAATTGTATAGAACCTACAAGACTTGTTATTGTGAACTGGTATCTTGAAATACAAATTACAAGACTTGTTCTTGTTGGAATTCGGTTCGGGTACTATTTCAGTACATACCAGGTTGATCTTGAATATTAATTTTTGAGATCATCCAAGAGTTTTTATACACAATCAGACTCATGTATCTTTGATTTAAACTACTAGTTGTGCAAGAAAGATAAACTGTATATCAATTCTTCTTTATATATAGAAGAAAGATTATGCTGACGTGTCGAAACGAGGTTAATTATTGATTTTCCTCCCCAAATAAGGAAGCCACGTGAATATTGAGTTTTATCTTAAGAAACCGATACGTCTTTTGTCCAAAAGACGTAACCTAAAATTTAACAAAAGACGTAACCTAAAATTTAGGTTTCCCAGATAGTCACACGCCTTAACGCTTACAGAAATGACCCTTGACTTGGATTAGTTGTGTAGGCCGAATATATAGAAGCCGATCAAGAAACCCCTCTTTATTATCATCTTCATGTTGTCGGATACCAACGCTTATGAAGCGGTGTATACTCTACTAGCCCTATCAGTCATTGATGGAAGTATCTCCTGATCAGATTTTTCTTTAACCACACTAGGAGACAGTTTTGTTCATTTTTAAGCTTTCAGTTTTGGTTTTCAATTTCTTCCACATTTTCAGTTGCAGAATCATCGATTATAAAAGTACAAATTGAATTCATAATTTTAGTTTTAGTAACAAGTGTCATGTTGGAATTATAAATTAACATTCAAAGTTTACTAATTTGGTCTTGCATTTCACAAGATTGTAGATTGTTGGTTACTCATGATGATTATTATATCATGTCCAAGTTGCCGAAGGAGAGAACTCCTGTGCTCACAATATGAATAAATCCAGTTGATCGTGTTTTAGCACCTATAAATTTTCAGTAGACATCAAGGTTTTTAGTCCAACCAAACGTAACTTCGGCAACGCTAGGAAAAATTCTTGATGAGGGAGGACTTTTTTGCCCAGGTATGTCTTCAAACTCTCAACTTAGTTTGTGGATAGTAATATAGACAAAAATTTCAACTTTGTCTTATTTACATATGTTTACTTTTGTTTGGTATTCCGCTCCATTGATTTTATAAAAAAAACGCTATGAAGGAAGCAGAAGTAATATGTAATTTGTTACAGATTTTACTTCTGGAACACTTCTGCCTCTGATGGAAAATATTATCATTAATCTCTGTCGAAAATATATTTACTCTCTCGATTTTCGCAAAAGTATGAATCTACAACATCTAAATGGCAACATTTAACTCATCGTGGTAACATGTAAATTCAAATTTTTCTTGGGTAATTACCGAAATTTTAAGCCGATCATTTAGTAAAGTACATTGTAGTTGTAGAAAATCTTACACTACACCCCTCATAAGATTTCATTAACATTCAACTCATTTTTGGATTAACAATCTTAATTTTATTGATGAATCTTTGAACAATCTTACAAGAAAAGATAAAGGAATCAAGAATAATCACTGCTCTAGATTTTCTCTCTCCTATTTACTTGCTTCTCACTCAGAAAAGATCTCTCCCTTTTCTTTACAACTGAATGACTATTTATAGGGAAATACATAGTGGATGACAGCTAATCTGTCCTTTATTTTCGGATATGGTTTGCGACATTCTAGCAACCTTACAAATATTAATCTCGCACACTTCCTAATTTTCGCAAGTCCATCATATTTTTCTCATGATTTAGATGATGTCGTTTATTATGTCTTTTCTGAAATTGCTTTGCGACATTGTTGTGTTGTGTTGTTAATAATTTCGCTGAGGAATTATTGCTGCGAGATTCTGATCCTACATCTTGCCTCTTCTCATATCTTCTCTGCGAAGTAGAGAATGATGTGAGAAATGCCGCAGCTATCCATCACTTCATATTCTGCATTTATCACACGTATCCTTTCTCCCATCTGTTTCTTGACACGTCTTCTGTAACCGCTTCTTTTCAACCGCTCACGTCTTTTCGCATTAATTGTGTTTATCTTCTCGAAAATCTCCTCTATATATACTCTTCTTACTCTCCCTTTTATTCTTTTTTACTCTCTTTTTCATCTTCTCTGCAACTTCATCATTTTCTCCGTAAATTCCTCTACTGTAATTTTTCTTCTTTCTTCTTCTTTCAATCTTTTTAATTTCTTCTTCGTCTCCATACTGTTCCCTCTGTAGATCTTCATTGTTCGTAATTTTCTTCCTTTTTAATTTTTACGAATTAATCTTCCTGCTGGTGTTTTCCATGGATTCATCGAGGTTAGTTTTTTTTCTTTTTTTAGTATGGGTTTTGCTGAAATTGATCTTGCTTACTGCCTTATGTGATGATGTTTATGTGATTCCCATAATATTGTTATTTCAGTAAAAACGCCTCTAACACCAATTTTACGGTTCAGAACCCTAATATTCCCAAATCGCAGCATAAGGTTGTTGTAAACAAAAGAAAGTATGCGGATCATAAGGTGGTAAGAAACATTATTCTTTTCTAATAACAATATTGTTGCCTCTGTTTCTTATCTGGATTGTGATTCGCAGGGTGATAAGGATGCCAACAAACCTCTCAAGAAATCTCGCCACCTCAAAACCGTTGAAACCTCTGTTCCATTTCACTTACTTATCCTTTCAAAATCTCATGTGACATCTTCGCAAGTTAAACCATTATCTCCAATTCGCGAAAAGGTTGCCTCAGATTTCATCCCTTCAACTGACCTTTCAATGATTGAAACCCCCCTTATTAATCCTTCTGTGAATGAAACTTCTTCTCCTCCTATTGATAATGTTTCCCAACCTTCTATCATTGCCAGTTCTCTACCTGAGCCTCTTCCTTTTTAGAAAGAAACTGTGGAAGAAATAGATATTGCTTTCAAAGTTTTGTCTGAGGTTCTGGATGATGTTAAGAAGTCTCCCATTGATCCTTCCAAGTTTGGTGTTTGCGAAATTCTGAATAAGTATTTTGGCTCTGACAGAGCTGCTTCGCAAACAGCTTTGGAAAAAGAGGTTGAAAACTTGAATAAGAATCTCCAAATGATGACTTTAGAGTGTAATGCTCTTCGTCTCGAAAATCAAAATCTCCAGAATGTTTCGCTGGATCGCGACAATCTTCGCAAGAAGAATGATGAACTGAGAGGTATGATTTCCTTATCTGTGTCTTCAATTTGCCTTTCTAATGATTTTATCCTTTCCATATTTAATTGTCCTTGAAATCCCTTTTTCGCATGTTAATCCTTAAACCATAAACGAATAATGGAGAGATATCAATTTGAATCTGTTGTTGAAGAAGCCCGTGTTGATAAAGAGATTTTGACGGATCAATATAACCAATTAGATAACCTCTATTTATATTCTGTTGATCATATAAATAATCTTACCAATGAAAATACCCAATTAATTCAGAGGCAAAATTTATTAAGTAATGAAATATCTCGCCTCTCTTATTCTTTAACTAAAGCTAATCTAGGGATGGAAACTTTATCAGATGAGAATAAAACTCTATCTCAAGAGAAGCGAACTTGTTTAAACAAGATGGCGATATCTTCGCAACAACTTAGCATCCTTCAGAAAATATGTGATGACCAAGAACAATTTCTTCGCTCTTTGAGAAATGAACTTAAAGAAGTAACAAAGTCATCTATCGCTGAAAGAGATACACTCATTCAAGGTAGAATAGCTTTAAGTGTAAAGGAGAACCAACTTAAAGAACAATATTCCAAATTAGAAGAATCTTATTCTTCACTTGCGAAGAAAAATGCCTTTCTTATTTCTAAAGAGAAAAATCTTCAGTCTCAACTTAAAGGTTTAGTTGGAGATAAATTTGATGATGCCATGGATCGTTGGGAGAATAGTTGTTTGACCTTGATTCAACACCTTATTTCGCAAAACGAAGGTAGTCATAATAGTTTGACTGCCTTAACTATCTTTTCTTTGTCATACCATTTTGAGTTCTTCATCTTACTGAAATTTTGTATTCCAGAGTCTGAGAAAAATCTTCATTCCTCCATTTCTGTTTTGGGGGATAAATATGCCAAAATTCGCAAAGAAAATACACTACTCGTCTCTGTCCTTACTGGTTCTCGCGACCGAGCATAAAGAAGACTTGATTATCTTGCTTACTTTAAGGATATTCAAGATAGGAATCATCAGAGAGAACTTCTTCGTCAAGTTCATCTCCGGGCTGAAGTTCTTGTGAATGATATTTTATTGTCCAAATCTCTTCCTCCTACATCAATCGAACCTTTGGAAGTAGATGATGATGAAATTCCTCGTCCTGCTGACAGTGATTATGATTATGAAAGTGGTGGAGAGAATAATCTTTTGGAAGATGAAGAAGAGATCCATTCTAAGGTAGCAACTGCTGGTGCTAATCAAGATGGAAGCGAAAAAGAAATCTCTTCTAAAGAAGTAATTGCTGGCGAAAATCAAGATAGCGGCAAAAAAGAAGTCCCTCTCAAAGAAATTATTGTTGGTGAAGATCAGAATCGAAATGAAGAAAAGGCTGGCGATAATGAGAACATTGGCGAAGAGTTTCTTATCTAGTTCTATCTTCTTGAACTGTTTCATCTTTATTATTTCTTGCGAATAATATTCTTCAACCAATTTTGGAATTAATTTTTTCTTTTAGTATTTTGCTGCCGAGAAAGATAATGCCTCTTGTTTACTGATTCCCATACTTTCCTCTCATTATATTTCTTGCGAGAAATGATTTGTTATGAATACTTATAAATATTTTGTTTTCTCATGTGGTCTTATTTTGCCTTCCTAATTAAAGGTCTTATTATGCCACCTCTTGTCATTGCAACAAAATCGCAGGACGTCCTTGCATTTTCATGCAAAAACCTCATGACATTTGCGTCTTAAGACACTTATCAGCTCCCTAATGGAGGGTGCCGCCCTTATCTCCCCCCTGGTTGCCCCTTCAAGGAGGCGTACCTCTACCATACAAGGTTGTCTCCTCCCATCCGGTCTTAACAACAACCATTTGTTTTCACATCCTCTTATCCCTTTTACCTATAGGGTTTATGGTTACGAGACTGCACCCTAAGTGGGGTTTTCTTCGGGCCGAGTGCATTATAAGCCAAGACTTGTCAAGAATGGCAAGGTACGCTCCAGACGCCCCTGGCACTCTTGACTCAACCGTGTACCTCGGCGCCTTGTTCAGATTCTGCACTCCTTGAGAGAGTCCTTATTACCTTAGTCGCCCAACCTAAGTCATATGCTTAAGCTGAGAATCCAAGGTGCCTCTCCCGGATGGGCTTTATTGACCCCAAATCTCCATGACTCAGGTTCCGGTGGCGGTGTAGCCTTTCCCTGAGCCATGCAACAGGTACCCCCTTATATGACGTACTTTAGGTCTTATATTTGCCTCTTGCGAAATTTTATTCACGAACTAGGGTGTACGCCATAAAGGTTCGCCCCTTTCTCTTTTGTCATTGTTCTCTGATTGTCTTTTGTAGAATTTATTATCTCTGCGAAGTTCTCGTATATCGTGATCTTGTTTTGAGATGAATAATCTCGCAACTATTCTTTCATTGAATGTTTATTCGCAATCGTTTTGTTGCGTCATACATAACTTCTCAAAGTTTCTTATGGATAATATCTCTTTAAGTACAATCTCTTCCATGGTCTGTCAAGTCTATGACCAACATCTCTACCTTCTGGATCCATTAATTTATAAGCTCTTGTCCCAACTATCTCCTTAATGATGTAAGGTCCATCCCATTTTTGCGCTAACTTTCCACCATTTTCTCGTTGATGTATTGGTGTCTCTCGCAGAACTAAATCTCCTGGTTGAAATTCGCGTACTTTGACACGTTTATTATATTCTCGGGCTAATCTTCGCTGATAATTCTCCATATGCTGTAAAGCTCTTTCTGTTTTTTCTTCTAATTCATCAAGTTTGCTTAAGATTAAACCCGCACTAAGATTTTTCTCCCAAGATTCTCTCTTTGTCGTCGGAATAACAACTTCTGTTGGTAGCACCGCTTCAACTCCGTATGTTAAACAAAAAGGTGACATTCCAGTAGCTTCTCTCCTAGTTGTGTTATAATCCCATACTGCATTATGTACTTGTTCGTACCATGCTCTATGATGTCCTTTTAATTTTTTCTTTAATATATCTGCAATTGTTTTGTTTGTTGCCTCTGCCTGTCCATTAGCTTGTGGATACAGAGGAGCATATTTTTCACATTTTATCTTAAATGCATTAAGTAACATTTCTATGTTTTGTCCTTCAAACTGTTTCCCATTATCAAATACCAACTGCGCGGGAATTCCAAATCTGCAAATGATATTTTCGAATATGAATGTGAAGATATCTTTGTCGCGAATATGCTGTACTGCCTTTACTTCTGTCCATTTTGTGAAATAATCTGTTGCGACTATTAAGTATCTTCTTTGTCCATATCCTGGTAAAAATGGCCCCAATATATCTAAGCCCCACTTTCCAAAAGGCATACACTGGTTGAAGATGACAATGGTGCTCCAGGTGCATGTATTTTCTTTCCGTGTCGCTGACAATCTTCGCAACATCATGATATTTGTTTTGCATCTTCGTGCATGTATGGCCAGTAATAGCCTTGCATTTTTGTTTTATGTGCCAAAGATATTTCCCCGCTATGATTGCCATCATCCCCACTATGTAACATTTTTAGCACCTTTTCTCCTTATTCTCGTGTCAAACATCTGAGTGATGGTCCATTAAAGGATTTTCGGTATAGCAGCCCATCTCTTAATTCATAATTTGTTGCGCGGATTTTTAACTTGTGTGCTTCCAATCTGTTTCTTGGTGTTTCTCCTTTCGCCAAATATGCATGAAGTTCTGTTCTCCAATCTGCGATATTGTTCGTTTGTTCTTCTTCTCCACCTTCCATCATCATTACGTTCCCTTCTTCTTCTTCTTTATTGATTGATGGTGACAGAAGTTTCTGTATTTTTATGCATCTTGCAGTTGGATCTGTCATCATGCTTGAGATGAAAGCAAAAGTGTCTGCGAGTCTGTTATCCTTCCTTGAAATGTGCCTCCATTTTATCTTTGGGATTTTCGCTGATAATTCTTCAACGAGCTTCTTGTATTTCTTCAAGGATGGTTCATTTGAAGTGTACTCTCCTTTTATTTGGCGAATAACTAGCTGTGAATCACTAGTGATCCTGGCATTTTCTAGTTTCATTTCTATTGCGAATTTTAAGACATGTACCACAGCTTCATATTTCGTTTCGTTATTAGTGGATGCGAATTCCAATCTGAATGAAAAATCCATCTTCGCTCCTTCTGGTGAAATTAAAACAATTCCAACCCCATTGCCTTCCCCATTTGATGATCCATCTACCAATATCTCCCATCTATTTGGTTCTGTTAATAAGTATTTTGGATCTCCATGTTCTTCTTTTATATCCATCATCTCCTCCACCGCTTCATCATCTTCTAAAGGAAATTCTGCTAAGAAATCTGCGACAACTTGTGATTTTGGTGAAGATAATATTTCGTACTTGATTTCGAAATGTCCTACTTGTGCATTCCATCTCTCCACCCTACCTGATCTTTTTGAATTCTTCATCACCGATTCAATTGGTACTTTTGTTAGCACCCTTATTTTGTGTGCTTGAAAATATATGCGAAGTTTAAATGCGGCGCATAGTAATGCTAAAATTAGCTTCTCAATCTTTGAATAATTCCTCTCTGCAGCATTAAATGTTTTGCTGATGTAATAAATGGGCTTTTCCACTCCTGCGTCCGTTCGCAATAACACAACGCTTAAAGCATGTGATGTTGTCGCAAGATAGATCAATAGTTCTTCTCCTGGTTCTTCCTTTTGTAAAATAGATGTATTCATAAGGTGTTCTTTGATCCCTTGAAAATATTTTTCACATTCATCAGTCCATTTGAATTTCGCACCCTTCTTGAGTATATTGAAAAAATGTTTACATTTGTCTGATGATCGCGAAATGAATCTTCCTAGCGAAGCTAAAAGTCCGTTCAATTTTTGTACATCCTTTGTCGTTGCTGGTGTTGGCATGTCACGAACTGCTTGTACCTTTTCTGGATCAACTTGTATTCCTTCCTTTGATACAATGTAGCCTAAAAAATTTCCCGATGCAACCCCAAAAATGCATTTTTCAGGGTTCAGTTTAATGTTATGATGTCGCATCTGTTCAAAAATCTCCCTCAAATCTTGTACATGATCTTTGGCTTCTTTACTCTTCACCAACATGTCATCCACGTACACCTCTAATGTTTTGTGTATCCATTTCGCGAACACCTTCTCTACCATTATTTGATACGTTGCTCCTGCATTTCGCAAACCAAACGACATTTTTGTATAACAATATAAACCTCTTGGAGCGAAAAAAAACAGTATGCTCTCGATCTTCTTCAGCGAGAGGGATTTGGTTATAACCTTTGTACCCATCTAAAGAAGACACTCTATCATTTCCCGCTGCTGATTCAACCATTTGAGGAATATCCGGCAATGGAAAACTATCTTTAGGGCAAGCCTTGTTTAAATCAGTGAAATATATGCAAATTCTTATCCCTTTATTTTTCGTTGGAACAACAACCATGTTTGCTATCCACTCTGGGTATTTAGCTTCTCTTATAATTCCCGCCTCAAGCATTTTCTGTGATTCTTCTTCTATTTGAGGATGGTAGGTCGTTGCGATTTTTCTTATTCTCTGTTTAAATGGTCTCACATTCTTGTTAATCTCCAACTTATGACATGCAATTGACGGATCTATTCCAGGTATCTCATCCATGCTCCCCGCGAAAATATCTTTATATTCCCGCAAAAGATTAACAGTTCTTTCTTCCTCTTCTGCATCCATCTTGGTTCCAATCCTCAGTATTAGGGGTTCTTCTATAGTCCCAACATTTACTTCTTTTGTTGGTTCTGCCGCAGTGTAACTGGCCTTGGGTTCTCCCATTGGTGTTGGCTCTTTTATCATCTTCGCAGGTCCATCTCCTTCCTCCGACATTTCGCTGGGTATTCCTTTACCTTCTTTTTCTCTTATCATGTACACTCTAAATTCTTCTTCTTTATTTGCCTCCTTTGCTATTTTTCTGCGAAATTGTCGCTTTTTTGCTCGTCCTTCATAATGCTTTACTTCAATTTGATAACATAATTACGCATTGTCAATATCTCCTCTAATTTCACCTACTCCATTTGGCATGGGGAACCTGATGCATTGATGCAACGTTGATGCTACAACTTTAATTGCGTGTATCCATGGCCTCCCCAACAGCATGTTATATGGTGATTCCATATCCACTACCCATAGTGTCACTTGTGTTTCGATCTTTCCTAGTGGAATTCACACAACTATTTCTCCTTTAGGTTTTGTTGTGGATTTTCCAAAGCCATGAACAAGATATGTTGAACAAGACATTTCTTCATCTTTGAATCCCATTCCTTTGAACGCATGATAGAATATTATATCCACTGAACTTCCTGTATCGACTAAAGTTCTGTTCAATATTCATTCTTCCATGGATTTTTTTGTTGTACCTTTCTCTTTTCGTGTAATAGGTACTATAATAACCAATGGAGATGTGTGTCTCAAATTTTCTTTGGGAATTTTAACAAACTGCCACACTTGCAAATCCCAATTCAAGAAACTGCCACCGTTTTTTTCAGAGTTTATTTAATGCCACAACTGTTAGCACTAACGCCTTGGACCCACATAATTGGTCAATTTTTTTTGACTTTGTCAAGATTACTTACACGTGTCTTATATGGACGGCTCAAGATGTCGTGCACGAGATTATTACACGTAGCACAGGCTAAATGACTACTTTATCCTTCGTGGGATTGAAAACAGTTTATATCAACAAAACCAAAAACCCCTCTTCTTCCCCTTTTCTTCAGCAGTGGAGTAAGAAGAAGGTATAGTTAGTAATTGCTCCTTTATCTCTCCATCATCTCCATCTGGAATTTTTCTCTTTGTCTTTTTTTTCCTCTCTCAATCATTCCCTTATCTATTCTCCGTCAGATTGAGAGTTTCCAATTGATTCTTTTTCTTTTTTTTTAAATTTCATCTAAGATTAGAATACCAGAATACGGCTAGATGGTCTTGTCTCTGTTCAATTTAGAAACATGGTAATTTTTATTTTTTTAATTTTCTGAAGAAACATTTAAGGGTTTTGTTAGATCTGGAATGCATGTGTATTTGAGATCATTTTTTGCTCGATTTGAACGGTAAGAGTTAATAAGATTTCATTTTTACTACAAGGGTTTTTGAAATGGATACTAATTATACCACTACTGACCTTTTAACGGTTAATCTTTATCTGATTTTAGGCGGAAAGGGTCGAAGGTTTTTCTCTTTCTGTAAATAACCTAACAATCTCTACAGCGTTATCTCCTTTAAGCACTCTGTTAACGACAATAATAACTGATCTTGTGCTTTGAGTTATGATTTGGGTTTGTTGTGACTTTGTTGGTGAGATTTAGGGATTTTGTTTTTGATTTTTTTCTTCTGATTTTGTAGGGTTAGGGAACTCAAAACGCTGTTTCAGTTCAAGCTGATGGAACAGGTTTATGTGTTGATCAAACATCTAGTGGTAGCAATTTGTCGTCACTTGCTAGTGATGACAGCTTGTAGATGATTATATACAGGATCAACAAGAGAATCAAAGAAAAGTTGTTCCTTGCATTACAGAGGTAATTCTGTTTTATTTAACCCATGAATGCCAGTTAAAATCCATATCGGTAATACTTTACATGTTTTGGGTGCAGAATATGAAGGTGTCTGGGAATGGGGTTTTATTTGGGCCACCAAGCAAAGGTTAGTTTCAGTTTATTCAAGCCTTCCAATTTTTAATTTTTTTTTGTTATTGTCTAATCGATTTCGTAAACAGGTAATGATCTGGTGGATGAGGATGTTGATATTGGTGGGAATGACCTTCCTGCATCAATCTATCCTCCCGTGAAAATTTGGGGCTTTGAATATTGTTATAGGGAACCAAAGAAGTAAAAATCTGGTCGGCGACTACATCCCTTGCACAATTCTCTGCCAAATACAAGTCCTCACATTTTCAATTCTACTGATTCAGGGGCTTCTATGTAATTTTGTACGGGTTATTTAATGCCACGTATGCACTAACAGAGACTAACAGCCGTTAACCGTTATCTCAAAATAACGGGATGAAAAAAGTCAAGAGTATGGCATTTAATAAACTCTGAAAAAAACGGTGGCATTTTCAGAAACTGCATATTGGAAGTGTGGCACTTTATTAAAATCCCCTTTCTTTGGGAATTTCTGCTGCCATGAATGTGATTTTTTGTTTTTCCCAATGTTTCAAGGGTGATGTTTTTTCTACCGCCATAACCTTCCTTCCTTCAAAATCTCGTTTATGTATCCTTCCTTTGATGTTTTCATGGAATTCATTAACCATTGTTTTTCTTATCATACTACACTCCAATCTTTTGTCATCTTCATTGACTCTAATCATTTTTCTTTTAACTGGTTCACTGATTTGTTTAATCACTTTCTTGATTTGAACAATCTCAACAACAATCTTCAACTTTCAACCTTCAGTCCATGTTTCTAGCACCATTATGTAGTTGCAGGAAATCCTACACTACACCCCTCATAAGATTTCATTAACATTCAACTCATTTTTGGATTAACAATCTTAATTTTATTGATGAATCTTTGAACAATCTTACAAGAAAAGATAAAGGAATCAAGAATAACCACTGCTCTAGATTTTCTCTCTCCTATTTACTTGCTTCTCACTCAGAAAAGATCTCTCCATTTTCTTTACAACTGAATGACTATTTATAGGGAAATACATAATGGATGACAGCTAATCTGTCCTTTATTTTCCGATATGGTGTGCGACATTCTCGCAACCTTACAAATATTAATCTAGCACACTTCCTAATTTTCGCAAGTCCATCATATTTTTCTCATGATTTAGATGATGTCGTTTATTATGTCCTTTCTGAAATTGCTTTGCGACATTGTTGTGTTGTGTTGTTAATAATTTCGCTAAGACATTATTGCTGCGAGATTCTGATCCTACATACATGGTACAATATCATGTTAAGGATGAGAATTATATAATACGAGTAATCTCGAATTGGCAATAGCATATAAGACAAAAATGTATCTCAGATTATTTTGTATTAATCTGATTTATATTGACGTACGATTCATTAATGCAAAGAAGAGGAATTTTTTATGGACTACGAAACATGTTTGCAGGTTCAAAGAGGAGAAAACTCGCGGTTGTAAGAATAAGGACATGTTGTTTTCGGTCAGGTTAGTTTGGTTCCCGTTCCTCTCTTCTTCACTGTATTAAAAATAGAAGTGTGCATGAAGTCTTTTCCTGTAAACCGTTCATATATTATCAAGTGAATGAGTAGTTTCCTGTTTATGGAGTGCATTTAGCAAATACATTACTTACCGACCTACTCCAGAATTGAGGCTATTTTAAGCACGTCATACATTTTTGACTTAATTATCAAGTACTTGATAAAAAAACATTGAACAATTTTTTTTCTTTTGTATTTTGGATCCTTTGTAAACGGATAATCCTTAGAGTTATAGAATACAATGTGCATCTTATGATCTGAAACGGGAATTAGTTTCGTCTTAGAATGATCCATTTTGTAGTGGCCAACGTATATCCATTTTGTAGTGGTTTCAAACTTTCCACCAAAGCACTAAGCAGGTAGATTCTCACTCGACCATTTTATGGTATAAACTTCAATGACACCGGCATTTATTCATATCTATCGTATGTTTACTACTTCGATTTTTTGTCTCTTTGTTCGACTATAAGTTTATATTAGTTTTACTTCATAGATTTTCTTTTAGGAAAATTATTTGCAGGGTTCAAGAATGTTATGTATTTTGTAGGTATCGCTTATACATAACCAGACACATTTCTAACTCATAATGGTATTGCTTAAGTCTCCTAATTTGCAGATCGCTTATGTCTCCTAATTTGCAGAAAACTAAAGTCCACAAAGTTCGTTTCCGCCAAGGATTAGAAAGTATCAGATGTTCGTAAGAGTATTTACTAGAAAATGTGCATTCGTTCATTGTTGACTAGAATTGAGTAACACTTTATGATAAATTTATGAAGTTTTGATGTAAAATGTGCATTCGTGGTATGAAATTTTGATATAAAATGTGCAGTTGTTAAGTTTTCCATCAATGGTTTAACATTCAAATGGTCAACTCTTATGAAATATTCTTATCGCTACTTATTTTGGGCCGGTTAACGAACTTGCACGGGCATTTGCACGGGCTTACAGAACTTGTACAATCATATACAAGGATCTTTTTATGAAGGTCTACCTGTTGATAATATTATGTTTTGTCTGATAGGTCCGAACGAAAAAGTTGGTGGTGTACTTGATACCTTTTCCTTTTCAATTAATATCAGAGCCTACAAATACTTTAAAGTCCTAATAAGTCTGTGTTTGTAGCGATTTAATCTATAGACAAAATATCGAATATGGAACACACATGATTTGATTTTGTTGAAAGTTTGGAATTAACACCTAACAGAACTTTCTCATCAAGATCATTATCTAAAAATCTTCGTGAAATCACCTTTGTGAATCTACTAGCAAGTTCTTCTTGTTAACGATGTAGAAATTGTTGGGAAACACGTCTAGGACAACAGTTGGATAAAATTTCCGATGAAGATGACTCAATTATTGATAGACACTTCTAAGATAACTTTGTTCCGTAAATGAATTTGTGTTTGTGAATCATGGTTTAAATCTTAAGTGTTATTGAACATCATTAATGCTTGAACGTTCACCGCCTTCTTAATCTATTTGTGAACATATAATGCACAGTCCTTGATGACTTATATATTTATATATAACGCATCTCCTTCTTTGTCAAGAAATTCTTTTCATATGCTTATGGTTACTGATAAGCACGTAAGTGCTAAATTTGATACCCATATTTATATTAGTTAAGACTCGATGTTCTGGCTAATAACACTATTTTAATGTTTTTGTAGAAAGTACGCGCAATTCTGACCACTAAAGAATAAATAGCTCATTTGCAAGCTAA
Source organism: Papaver somniferum (assembly GCF_003573695.1). Classification (NCBI taxonomy): domain Eukaryota; kingdom Viridiplantae; phylum Streptophyta; class Magnoliopsida; order Ranunculales; family Papaveraceae; genus Papaver; species Papaver somniferum. Next base: position 88,473,681 of record NC_039358.1, read on the forward strand.
TTTGGCGTTTCGGGTGAAAACAACCAATGTACTACTCATGGAAAGACTAAGAGAGAGACGGAGCTTCATCACTGGTTGGGCTGCCACGTTAACAATTTATGGCGTCAGCACCTAGCCATTATTTTCATGGCCTGGTTGGGAATGTCACAATACAAGCACGTCTCCACTAAAAGCTAAGAGCAACGAAGTCCGATCTGTGGGGTTCTTATATGGTCTGAAGTTGGATCCAAGTGAAAGTTCTCAACGAAGAAAAATGGAGACGGACTGGAGCTTCGCAACAGCTGATAGATGATGGGTTTTGTTCGGTATTCTGTTCATGATATTTATTGCAGCAAGGAGACGTAGATTTCATCTTCAGTGTTAGTTCTCAAGCTTGTAATCAATCTGGAGTTCCAAGACGAAGAAACATTGTTGGAATTGGTTATTATCACTAGGAGATTTTCATGAGTTTTGAGCTCGAGAGGGATGGATTCCAACTAGAAGAACATCGGCAACGATGGAGATTTCTGGGTGTTGGCTATGTACAGATCTTAGCCGCGGATGAAGAAGAACCAGCTGATGGTTGAATGGAGTTGTATGAGTAATTGGCTGAGCCCCTGCAACAAATGATGGCGAGATGTAGAAGCTTGGAGTTCTCGATGAGGTAATGCACAACAATGAAGAATTTGATTGAGAATGGATACTAGATGCTCCTGCTGCTGCGGATATGTCTATGGCTTGCGAGCAGTGGAACTGCAATTTGCTTTGGCCTGAAATGGTGTTTCACGGGACCGAAACTTGAAGTTTGCTATTGAATCAAAACTGGGTTTTGGATGTGAACTGAAGCTGTCATGTGAAACCGAGTAAGAAGCTGTGATGAGGTTTTGAGATGGTTCTGCAGTTGAGTAGGTGACGAATGGGAAGATTCAATAGAAGCTCACGAGAGAAGATGGAATGAAGTGGAGATGTACTGTCGGAATTAAAGAGTTGCTGCTGTGGTCGTAGCTGGAAGTGATGGTGTTTATGCTGAGAACGGATGCTTGCAGCCATGAGCTCAATGGATATTCTCCAGTGGCGAAGCAAAGTGGCGATTGCAGAGAGACTAAGACGTTGACGATGACTGAACTGGTGGCGAGTCTGAGAAGGAGCTGAAGTTGGAGGGACAAGGCAGTAGCTGGACTTTGGTGATGAAATGAGGGTGCTGGTGATCGACTGTATGGTCTGGGACTGTGTACGGAAAGATTAAGCTCAGAATTCGGAAACAAGATGCTCATAAAGTCCAGTGGACACGTGATAAATGGAAAGTGGAGGTGAGACGTGCAGGAAGGACAGAATTTGGAGTTAGTGCCGAAACCGAGACCGGCTAGTGACTTGATTTTGGAGTTGGCAACTGTTATTGGACTGGGCCTAATAGGGAGTTGAATGCTAGGTCTTAATTGGACTTTTTCACACCACTGTGATATATAATCATCGAGAGAAGAAAGAGAAGAAAAAGGCCGACAGAGGCCGGTTTGGGAGGTGACGGAGGCCGTTACAGAGAGCCGAAGAACAGAATCTTGAGAAGGAGAAAGGAGGAGGCCTACGGAGACAGAGCTAGTGGGGTTTTGAAGTTTTATTCCTCCCATTTTCGTTTGTGATTAGCGAGTTTTCTTTTGATTTATTTATGATTTTTGAGAAAACCATGTCTTCCTAGTTTTATCGTAACTAGGGTTTATTGGATGAAACCACTTTGGGTATTAGACCATTTTTGATTGATTGGATTATATAGCAATAGATCATTTTGATTTGAACAAATAATTCCATGATTTTATATATTGATTTAATGATAATGAGTTCTTGCTTCACCGGTTCCGTATAACCTTTGTGCATAATTGTTAGGATCGAAAATATATTTGTCTACTTATTTGATATTTCATGCTTGGGTTAAATCCTTTGGTGAGGTATGCTTAGAATAGACAGGTATTATTTGAGAACTTGTATTTAGTTTCGTATAAATTCTTCGCTAATGCAATTTGATGGTGCATGCTTTGGTTTAGTCTTTTGATGTGCCATGCTTAGGGCGTCCCAGTGATATTTGCGACTCTAATATATATAATAGGTGATGTCAATAGAACGAACAATAAATAATTCATGAATTATGTTTCATTTCAGTATTTGAATAGAAATAGTGGTGGATAT